>NC_057811.1:248071121-248358981 GCF_018294505.1 Triticum aestivum | reverse complement strand
GGGGAGATTGAGTGGAAAGAAAAATACCGGGCCAACAACTTTATTGGGTTACCGTCAAACCAAACACACTGAACCCATCCGTGCTGATGGCGACTCGAGGATGCCTCGTATCTGCCGCTTTGTCATCATTGAATGCATCGAAGCGCTTCCATGCTTCACCGCCCGATGTGTGCACCATCATCAGCTTCCCATCTGCATCTAGTTGGGTTCTTTTGCCCGTTTTGTGCCATGTCATCTGTCTGACCGTCTCTTCGACCATGAAAAGACAATGAAGTCTTGGTACGATTGGCATATACCGAAGAACATTAACGGGGATTTTGGTCCGCGTCTTCTCACCCATACCATTGTCTACCACAACATACCTGGATGACTTGCAAATGGGACAATTGTTCAAGTCCGCATACTGAAGCCTAAATAAGGCACATCCTTTCTCATAGGCATGTATCTTCTCATAGGGCATCTTAAGAGGACGGAGGATTTTGTCTGACTGGTACAGGTTTGCAGGTAGTACATGGCCTTTCGGTAGAAAACGTCCAAATACTGTCATCATCGCGTCGTGGCATTCTGTGCCCAAGTTGAATTGAGCCTTCAGAGCCATTATTTGTGAGATGGCATCCAGCTGACAAAGCTCAGTGTGCTCATGGAGAGCACGTTTTGAGGACTCCAACATTTCATTGAAGGCCTTTGCAGATTCATCCATCTCATCGTCCGAGTCCCGAGCATCATCAAAGTCTTGCACCATGTCTTCCATCCCGGTACCATGCTAGTCGGTGCGACGACGAAGCACCTCAGCTCTGGCACGTTGGGCAGACTCGCCATGAAATGTCCACACCGTATAACCTGGTGTAAAACCCCTCTTCTGCAGGTGTTTGCCCATTTCATCCTCTGTCCTCTTGTGCCAATTGTTGCACCCGGCATAGGGCACGAGGTTGTCCTCTGGCCATTTGCAAATGCGGCTCTCAGAAACCCCTTGGTTTTTGTTAACCATTCAATGGTCATGTCTTTCTGACTAGTGTGACCGGTGGACATCCATGCACGATCACTCATCTTGCCTAGCTACTGGACACATAAGAAATATATATATATATATAAATCAGCATGTATATATTCATCAGTTAATGGAGTTTGTCACTTTTATTACGTCCATGCAACCTAGGCGCTAATAGGTAAAGATAGGTCCTAATCCCACCCGAGTATGTGTAGATTGGGTTCGTTTTCCCATGCTCTGCTCCGGATCCGACGCGAAATTTTGGCAGCACCTCCCCGCTGTTCTCCTGATACACGTCTCAACAATAAGCAGAGAGGATGCGTACCCGGAGAACAATAGGGAGGCACTGACGAAATTCTGCATCGGATCCGGAGCAGAGCACATGGGAAAACGAACCCAATCTACACATACTCGGGCTGTCCATGGATAACATTGGACAATTCGAAAGAATGATGGTTATAAATATCTAAATGCATGCATATTTATAGATGTAACCCTTTCGAATGGGAGGCGCATAGTGGTCACGCATACTGATGATTGAAGACACCTATAGCTAGCAAGCTTCAGCGGCACCAAGACCAGAATAGAGCAAATGAAGGGGGAGGAGGAGATGTCATTTGTGCTCACCCACGAACGCAGGGGCGGAGCTCGTCGAACACTAGACCGTCGCAGCAATGAAAAAACTGCACATTTAAATCGAAAGATGACTAACATAGCAATTTTGTTTTTTCCGTCAACCTAACTAAATATTTACAACAGGACGAGCGGGTTAGGGGGTTCCTCGGCAGTGATGGAGCCCTAAATAGCAATTACCATTGGTGCGAGATACATGTGGAGCTCGACGTTGTACACTAGATCCACATCCCACATGTGAAGCTGGCGCCCGGCGTCTCGCGCGCAGCAACAGTTCTGGGGGCCGATGACGGTCGAACACCTTGGTGAACTTGTCTGGCAGCCTCTGCGATGACGATTGAAGCCAAGTTTTGAAACTTCAAACAACCAAACCGACTTGAGTCAATTTGGGTGTTTCAAGTTTCAACACCTGGCTTTTAATCGTCATCGCAGAGGCTGCAAGACATTTTCACAAAGGTGTTCGACCGCCATCGACCCCAAGAACTGTTGTTGTGGGACGCTGGACGCCGGTGTCACTCGTGGGACGTGGATATCGTATTCGACACCGACGACCACATGTGTCTCGCACCGATGATACTTGCCATTTAGGGTTCCATCGACGTCGAGGAACCCCCTAACCCGCTCGTCCCCTGGCGCCCTCTGGTATGGAGACGCATGCGGTCGATGGGTCAGCACTCGGACCGGGGGATTCTCAGCATTGGTGACGGCGTCGGGACCGGCGGGACCCACTGGCCCCACCATCTATCCCCTTGGCGACCGGCGATCCACGACCCTCTTCCTTTTTCCTTTTTCCTCTTCTTCTACTTATTCTTCTTTTTTTCAAGTTTCTTCTTCTTCTAATTATCTAAACCTAAACCTAGCACTAACCTAATACTACCACCAACCTAAACCTATTAAGAACACCTAAACCTAAATAGCGAGTAACAGTAGAAAAAACAAAAAACAAAATTTCACCTTGGCTCCGGCGGTGGTGGAGGAGGCGGCGGGGGCGGTCGGGGACAGGGGCGGCTCGGGCCCGGGGGCGGCAACACAGGTGAGATGACGGCCGGGACAGAGAGAGAGGGGTGGGGTGCGGGCGTGGCCCCTTTTCTCTTAGGTCACAGCTCTTTGCCGTCTTCTAGCAGACGGCAAAGAGCCTACCTAGTGTGGTGGGGCCGGGAGGAAACGGTCGTTAAAACGGCCACTTTCTTTGCCGTCTGCTGGCGGACGGCAAAGAAGCTTTGTCATCCGCTAGCAGACGACAAAGAAAAGTGGCCGTTAGGTCGTTCTTGTTAGTCCGCCACCCACCCTCTTTGCCGTCTGCTAGCAGACGACAAAGCTTCTATGCTGTCAGCTAGCAGACGGTAAAGAGAAGGCTGACGGCAAACACCCTCTTTGCCGTCCGCTGTTTCTTTGCCGTCAGCTTTCTGTAAGCTGAAGGCAAAGACCTTCTTTTCCATCAGCTAGCAGACGGCAAAGAGCTGGCTGACGGCAAAGATCCTGATTCCAGTAGTGTTAAGTACTCCCTCCATTCCACAATGTAGTGCTTCCTCTATCCCCGTGCTTCAACTTTGACCGTAAATTTAACTATCAAGACCGATTGCGGCGGGAGCAAAAGTTATATCAGTGAATTCATATTCGAAAGAAGTTTTTAATTATGTAACTTTTTCTCCCGCCGCAGTCGGTCTCGTTCGTTAAATTTATGGTCAAAGTTCGACCTCGGGAAGCGCGGACGCACTATATTTTGGAATGGAGGGAGTATGATTGTGTTACATCTTTTATGAATACCGATGCTTTTCAAAAGTTTAGCACTAAATATGGACTTGACGCTGAGATAGTTGCCTCCTTTTGTGAATCATTTGCTACTCATGTTGATCTCCCTAAGGAGAAATGGTTCAAATATCATCCACCTATTAAAGAAGAAATTAAAGAATCGGTAAAAGATGAAACTATTATCTATATTATTGATCCAGTTGTTCCTACCGCTTATATTGAAAAACCACCTTTCCCTGTTAGGATGAAGGAACATGCTAAAGTTGCAACTGTGGTCAATAAAAGTTATATTAGAACACCTAAACCAGCTGAACGAATTAAGGTAGAACCTAGTGTTGCTATGGTTAAGGATCTCTTGGTTGAAAATATAGATGGGCATGTTATTTACTTATGTGATGAAGCTGCTAGAATTGCCAAACCCGATGAAAAGGATAAACATAGATCTGTTGTTGGCATGCTTGTTGTCTCAGTTAAGATAGGAGATCACTGTAATCATGGTTTATGTGATTTATGTGCTAGCGTGAGTGCTATTCCTTTTGCCTTATATCCAGAAATTATGAAAGATATAGCACCCGCAGAGATAGAAGACATAGATGTTACTATTAAACTTGCTAATAGATACCATCACACCTCTTGGGATTGTTAGACATGTTGAAGTCTTGTGTGGGAAAATAAAATATCCTACTGATTTTCTTGTTCTTGGTTCCCCACAAGATGAATTTTGTCCCATTATCTTTGGTAGACCTTTCTTGAACACCATTAATGCTAAAATAGATTGTGAGAAACAAACTATCGGTGCTAGTTTTGGTGATGAGTCTCGAGAATTTAATTTTTCTAAGTTTAGTAGGAAGCATCATAAGAAAGAATTGCCTAGTAGGGATGAAATAATTGGTCTTGCTTCTATTGTCGTACCTCCTACTGATCCGCTAGAACAATATTTGCTAGACCATGAGAATGATAGGCATATGCATGAAAGAAATGAAATAGATAAGATTTTCTTTGAACAGCGTCCTCTACTTAAACACAATTTGCCTATTGAAACTCTCGGAGGTCCTCCTCCACCTAAAGGTACTCCTCTTCCCTTATTCGTGCAAATCTTACGTCTCTGCTCACACCGTATTCATCCCACAAAAGAAACTAGTTGAGCGCTTCTTACTGCATCTTCTTCGTGATACTAAATGAACAAGATTTCCTCCCATTTACTATTTCACCTTGGCTAGAGGTCAGTAGCCCGCCTGGAATTCAATTCAGGGTCAGTTGATTCGCAATTAAAAGAAGCAGCACCCGCTTAGGCGCGTGGAGCACCTAGTCTGCCTGTTCGCCAGGGAAGCGGCGCATCGGTGTCTATCATAGGTGTGTGGGCGCAGGAGCTGCTTGCACCCGTTCTGGAGGTCGCTGGGGCTTGAATGGATGGCCGTGGGCGGTGCCAAGCACGGTGGTGCGGTGAAGTTGAGGGGAGGGCGGAGGTAGGGGACTAGGCCAGTGGTCGCTGGCATTTCCAGGAAGATCGTCAACACTGACTGGCTGGAGGTAGATGAAGGCGATATGCCCGTTCTTTGTAGATCGGACGGTGCAGAAAAAATGGACTGACCTATTTGTTTTTAGTCGACTGTTATTTTCATAGGATCACACCTTGTGGTGTGCTAGAGGAGCATCTGCATTTCCCAGCCATCCATATGCTCATATTTCAAAATCCTAGAATCTAGTAATTTTGTGTGCCATGCATGTTGTAGAGCTATCATATATCTCCCATCATTTATTTCTCACCGACCTGCTATCTGCTACTTTTACACTATACTACTTGTGCACACACTTCACCCATCCTCACACTATTGTTTTTTATGCATGGGTATTTCAGACTCTGACGCAGTGTTGATGAATACACAAAAAAAGACAGAAGTCTCTCCAGTGTAATTCGAAGATAAACACTAAGCGTTTCGGCGCTCTAAAGGGTGTGGTGTCAGTAGATGGAGACAGTAAACATAGCTCTGCAGTTGATGATCTCAATTGCCACACACAACCATCCCAGGTGCTTGCTTTAACTTCGCGCTGTCAAATATGGTTGCATGTTGCATATGGTGTCTAGCTTGTATTGCTTCCAATTTGGTTAAATTGCATCTGCTTACTTGACACATTATACCTTTGATAATGGCATGCCTTCCTGTTTTTGATACATACTACATATGTCTATTAACCATGTTCATACATCAAACTAATGCTCTTCTGTATCCCTCATCAATCACTTATGATGAGACAACACTACAAAAAAAAGACACATCCATGACATTTTGGGCCGAACGAATTTTTTTTCTGTCATGCTTATGACACTTCTATGACGATAATTGTGACAAAACCTGGTATCATCATAGATGTGGTGGGTTCCTACTTGTATGACAAAAAATCATGATAGAAAATGGGCTTTTCTTCCTGGGCGGGCCGGAGACGCAGTTGCATGACATTCTTTGGGCCGTCCATGACGGAAAAAATCGTGGTAGAAGCGAGGGAGAAGAAATATCACGGAGTTCCTGGTTACGGTGGGTGGTCGGGGCCAAGCGATGCACTGTGCTTTGCGCGTTTCTCTCGTGTATGCGCATGTGTGCGAGGCGTTGGCTAACTGTCGGATTTCGGGTTCTGGCAAAACCCTTACTGTTCGAACACTAGGGTGCGCACAAAGATCTCTCCCTCCACTAGCTCGCTCACTCACCACAATCTCAGAACTCAGCACGTCGAACTCGAGGAACAGGGGTCACAAGAGTTTATACTAGTCCGGGCCACCGATGTGGTGTAATACCCTACTCCAGTGTGGTGTGGTGGATTGCCTTGTAGGCTGAGGATGAACAAGTACAAGGGAAGAACAGCCTCCTGAGGAGAGGTGTTCTTGGGCTCGATGAGCTTGTGTGGTTGAGGATGATCTAACTGATCCGTCCTTTGCTAAGGTGGTGGCTAGTCCTAATTATAGAGCCTCGGGTCCTCTCCCCAAATATTAGGCGGGAAGTGATCCCACAACGGCCAATTTGAAGGGGGACAGCTAGTACAAGCTATCCTGACAAAAGGTGGTCTTCGCCTGCCAAAGGCTCTGGTGGTGACGCCGTCGTGGGCTCCGTGATGACCTCCGTCCTGCCGTCATGCTGGTCTTGGTCTCGTTGCACCGATATGGAAACCTTTGCCTGATGCCTCGGGACTCCTCGCATGTGCTTGCCCCTTTAGCACCAAAGAGGCAACGGGTACTCTGCGCCCGATGGCGCCCGCCTGGTGCCCGCCTGGCCTTGGTCGTCATGGATCACGTCACGGGAACTTCACGAGGTGCCCCTCGCCTTGATCTCTCCGCTCCTCGCGAGCCAGCCTAGTGAGGCCACCCCTGAAGAGGTCTTGTGTCGTCCACCTCGCGAGGCTTGGCCCCTTGCGGGGGTCTTGAGTGTTTGCTGGTGAAGATTGGTCGTACCAGGCCGGTGCCGGAGCCACGCCGTGGGCCGCAGGCAGGCAAGTCCTGGGACCCCCGTTCCCAGAACGCCGACAGTAGCCCCTGGGCCCAAGGCGCGCTCGGACTTGGCTTTGAGGCGAAGCCAAAGGGCAAGTGCGGAGTGCCGCGGGCCCCAACCACCTGCGGCCTTGACTGACGCGTGGCGACTGACGGGACGTGGGCGTCTCCGCTTCCCCATGCTGCCTCGGCAACTGCCCGATTTGACGAGTCCCTGGTGCATGCAGAGAAAACCATCATTACCTGTGATCGTGGGGGTCGCCGGTTGGCCTTCTCCTGCTATAAATGAGGAAGGGGGCGGAGCCCCCATCGCCCATCTCTTCCTGTTCCACTTGCTTCATCTTCCTTGCTTCATTGCTAGTAGTGACACCCATGGCACCGATGAAGAGGTTCTCGGCCGCAGAGAATGGGAAGGCCCGCCAGGAGGGGCCCAGCTCGGCACTTCCCAAGAGGGGACGCGGCCGCCCACACAAGCACGTCGCGACCCTGGCCCCTCGCGGCCGCGGCGGCGCCTCTCCACGCGGTGGGAGCCGCCCATGTCGTGGCAGCCCCGTCGATGGAGGGAGGCGTGCCATAGTTGCGCGGCCTCCCCTGCCGCGCTTCCACTCGGCGAAGGTGCTGCCGGAGTTCGTCATGTGGTCAGAGAACCCGGCCGGCACCTGGCCTTAGCTCCCGCCCTCCTTCACCGGCGAACTGTCGGCCACGGGTCCAGGCAGTCTCTAGCTGCAGGAGGACGGCTGCTGCAGCAAGGCTTCGTGGGTTATGGTGGAGGTCTCCGTCGCGGGCAACGCAGCCCTGGCCCGCAGTTAGCAGACGTTTGCCCATGCGCGCGGCCTGGGCAGGCGGTGTACCCTCCACTTCAAGTATGACAGCGACGCGACCCTGTACGTGAGGGTGTTCGGAGAAGATGGTCGCCGCGTCGGATGCTGCCCGGAGCACAATGACAGCGGCGAGGTGCTCGGCCTTGGCGACAGCCGCAGCGAAGGTGAAGGTGAACTCGCTCTTGGCACGGGCCGTGACTCGTCCAGCTACGGCAGCTCCTCCTCCGACGACGGCTCTATCAGCAGCGGCTAGGATCAGCCGCCACGCCGCCGTGCCCGCTTCGAGGGCGGTAGCGGGTCGTCTCGTCGCCGCGCCCTAGTGAAGCGCGAGGAGGGGTCTGGCTGAGTCCAGGAGGGTACCGAGGGCCTACTCTCGCGAACCGCTGCGGGGGCGCGCACTGCTTTTGTTTTGTTCTTTCCTTTCTTCCTACATTTTAAAAGAAACAAGTATGGGGCCCCGCGAGGTCGTGTAACTATCGGATCACGGGTTCCGGCAAAACCCTCAAGGTTCGAACACTTGGGTGCGCACGAAGGTTTCCTCCCTACCGATCCACGCCCTAACTAGCTAAGATCTCAAGAACGAACTCGACGAACTCACAACACAAGGGACACGAGATTTATACTGGTTCGGGCCACCATTCTGGTGTAATACCCTACTCCAGTGTGGTGGTGCTGGATTGCCTCTTGGGCTGATGATGAACAGTACAGGGGGAAGAACAGCCTCCTGAAGTTGAGGTGTTCTTATGCTCGGTGTGTGGCTAAGGGTTAGGTGAGATGCCTCTGAATGAGTTGTAGCTGAGTTGCCTCCTACTGTGGTGGCTAGTCCTATTTATAGAAGCCCTGGTCCTCTTCCCAAATATTGAGCGGGAAGGGAGCCAACAACAGCCAATTTGAAAGCGGACAGCTAGTACAACTTATCCTGACAAAAGCGGACTTCATCTGCGAAAGGCTCTGGTGGTGACGCCGCCTCGGGCTCCATGGTGACCTCCGTCTTGCCGTCCGGATAGTCTTGGTCTCGTTGCACCAATATGGAAACCTTTGCTAGATGCCTCGGTACTCCGCGCCTGCGGTTGCCCCCTTAGCACCAAAGAGGAAACAAGGACGTTGCACGTGCTGGCACCCGCCTGGCGCCCACCTGGTCTCGATCGTCATGGCTCACGTCACGAGAACCTCGCGAGGTTTGCCTTGCCTTGATCTCTTCGTCCCTCTCGAGCCTGCCTGGCGAGGCCGCTCCTGAGGAGGTCTTGCATCGTCCACCTCGCGAGGCTTGGCCCCTCGCGAGGGTCTTGAATTCCTTGTTGATGAAGATGGGCCGTACAGGCCTGCTTGCACAGCCACGCCGTGGGCCGCATGCACGCAAGTCTGGGAACCCCCGTTCCCAGAACACCGACAGTAGCCCCCGGGCCCAAGGCGCGCTCGGGCTTGGCTTCAAGGCGAAGCCAAAGGTCAAGCGCGGAGCGCCGCGGGGCCCCAAAGCCTGCGGCCTCGGTCGACGCGTGGCGGTTGATTGGACGTGAGCGTCTCCGCTTCCCCACGGTGCCTCGGCAACTGCCCGACTTGACAAGTCCCTGCGACATGCAAGGAAAACCATCATTACCTGTGATCGTGGGGGGCACTGGTTGGCCTTCTCCTGCTATAAATGAGGGAGGGGGCGGAGCCCCCATCGCCCCTTTCTTCCCATTCCGCTTGCTTCTTCTTCCTCCGCCCCACTGCTAGTAGCAACTTCAATGGCGCCGATCCGAAGATTATCCGCTGAGGAGAAGGGAAAGACTCCCCTCGACGTGCCGGCACTGCTCCCGCCGAAGAAGAAGTCGGTTCACCGCCACGACGCAGCGGCGATGCAGGTGGTGACGAGGCCTTGGTGCGAGCGGCCTCCTCCTGGGTATCTGCTGCCCTTGTTCGCCCAAGCCGGGGGCTCAGGAGGAAGGAGCGACGAGCACCGGCGTGCGCGCCACGGCCAAGGTCGATGTGCCGCGGCGACGAGCGCCGTCGCTCCTGGAGTCCACGCCGCGGACTCCTCACGCGAGCTTGTGCTGTGGGCGGCGATGCCCCCAAGCTCCTGGATCCGATTCCCATGGTTCTTCTCCGACGTGATGCCACCGAGGGGGCCCCTCGAACTCTGGTTGCAGCATGCCGACTGCGACGCACCGGCGACCGGAGCAGAGGTCGAAGCTCCTGGATCAGATTCCTGCGGTTCTTCTCCGACGTGATGCCGCCGAGGGGGCCCCTCGAACTCTGGTTGCGGCATGCCGAATGCGACGCACCGGCGACCGGAGCAGAGGTCGAAGCAGTCTCCACCGGCAAGATCTTCATGACCTGCGGCTGGGGCGAGGTCGCGCGGGTTTGCGTGCGAAGGGCGCCCTCGCGATCCACTTCGAGTACGATGGCGCCTCCACGCTGTTCTTCAAGGTCTTCGACACGGAGGGACGCCGCTTGGAGTGTTGCCCTGGCGGGGAGCGCTAGGATGAGGCGCACCCCGCTCGTGGCTACTCCAGCAGCAGCGACTCTTGGGAGTCCAGTGGTTCTCCCGAGCTCCACAAGACTCCGGAGACGAGCGACGACAGCTACGTGCCCCCGAGCTCTTGCCGCGCCCAGAGCAGGGCCGCAACGTCCGGCCGCCGCTGTCGCTGATCTGGATGGGGTTGGCGCCGGCCTCCCGTGGCCCACTGTTGATGATGGCGTCGTCCGCGGGGGTGTGTAGATAGGATTCTCCTAAGTTCTCATCGTTTGTTCCCTGCGAGGAATCAAGAAGTACCCCGTGGGGGCGTGTAAAGGGTCTGTAATGTCTTTTGTTGATATCATCCTGATTATGGAAACTTGTGAACGTAAGTCCTGTTTACGCTCGGTCTCCCCTTTCCAACCTCGCGACAGCTCATTGCTCTACGCTGACAGGTCCCGGTCCCCAGGCAAGCTGCAGCCGTCGCTGGTATGCCAGGTCGCGTGCCGTGGTCAAGGCCAGGAGGTGAGCGGTCTGAGGTCCAGTAAGAGCTCCTGAGGCGCGATGCTCAGGGGGTCCCCTTTAGCGCTCAAGCAGCCGTGGTAAGGTAAGAAAGGGAGGCGATGTTGCCGAAACAGGGCTGCGGCGAGCGTGACCCCTAAGTTCCAACGATTGGTCGATCTGAGCTCGAGACTTATCTTGGCGGTCCGGGGTCGATTCCTCATGATGCACCAGGTCTGTGCACTGGCATCCGTAGCGTAGCTAGGGTGGGCGCATTTGAGTCTCCCTGTCGGAGTAATGGGCCACGGGGAGCCTAACCCGAGTCCCAGAACCTTTCAAGCCATCGGGGCCGGCTGTGCCCCTCAAGACGTCAACGTGAAGCGCCGCCTTCTGGTGGAAGGCTGGCTGAACAGCCGGCTGCCAGAAGACGGCCACATTCAGGAAGGCGGCCTCAAGACAGGCCGACTCCTAGCAGGCGGCCTCCAGAGAGGCCGGCTCCTAGAAGTCGGCCCACGGTGCCCTCAAAGTCTGTGCCCCCATTAAGAAGACGAGACAGGGTGAGGCTACATTGCAGCCCATCACCCCTGTATCTAGGGCCGGGCATGGCCACAGTGCTCCGTACAGGCAGAGATCTCCGCCCGGCGCGGCACTGTTGCCACTCCGGCCCTGACGTCACTCCTGTCAGGCGGAGCCCTGCTCCCACGACCGCCTGTCCGTATGGCCAGAAGACGGCGGGCCCTACCAGGCAGCGAGAGCCCGGAGGACGGCGGAAGCTTCACCAGTCGGACCCGAGGGAGGCCGGCTCCTAGCAGGCGGCTCGTTCCTACCTCAGGGCCCATGCACCATTAACCAGATAAGACCCGGAGTGGCTACAGTGATCTCCCCCCGGGCGGCGGGACTGTAGCCACGCTCCCCTGACCAAGCCTGCGTCATTAGCATTACGGCTATAGTAATTAGCAGCCGGCAAGACCCGCGAGCAGCGGGAGCGGCCTGTCGGCACCGTACCAGACCAGTCGGCGGGGCCCACCAAGCGGCAGGCCCCAACAGTCGGCGGAGAAGCCGGCGACCAGAGACACTGAAAGTCGGGCCCTACACCCGACCGGATTACCATTGTACCCCTGGGGGTAGGCCTATATAAACCCCCCAGGGCACCCATGCAAAGGGTTCCAACCTGTTAGAAATAGACTCACACCTAGGGGGAGAGGAGAGCAAGCCTTGCCTTCTCCTACCTCTAGCATACAGCTCGAGGAGCGCCATTGTATTCACTAGTGCCTTAGTGATCATGCGGAGACCCCGCAGAGCAGGACTAGGGGTGTTATCTCCTAGGAGAGCCCCGAACCTGGGTAAAGTGCGTCGGCGTT
The DNA here is from genome assembly GCF_018294505.1 of Triticum aestivum. Taxonomy (NCBI): domain Eukaryota; kingdom Viridiplantae; phylum Streptophyta; class Magnoliopsida; order Poales; family Poaceae; genus Triticum; species Triticum aestivum. The sequence goes on along the minus strand of NC_057811.1, from coordinate 248,347,010 downwards.
CATGTCTATGCCTCATCCCGCTTCCAGGCACCGGCGACGTTCTACTCGCTCCCACCATGATAAGCCATCCATTGGCATATGTCGCACCCAACACCCGACACTCCCCCTCTCCCACGCTCTCCTTTGTGCTCTACGTCCTCAGGTCCCAGCCCTCGAGCGAGGTCAGCCGCCGCTGGTATGCCAGGTCGCGTGCCGTGGTCAAGGCCAGGGGGTGAGGGCTGGAGAGGCAGTAAGAGCTCCTGAGTCGCGATGCTCAGGAGCTCCCCTTTTAACGCGCAAGCGGATTACATGGAAGAAGTGGGGGCTCGCAGTGCCGCTTGATGTTATCCTCGTGAGATTCCTGTAAGCCAGCACAAGGAAGAACACGATCTGCCGTTATGGTTGTCAGCCTGCCACTGGTTGCTCCGCGAGGAAATGAAGGCACTGAGGGCCTCGTGAGGTGACGTGCGCGGGGCGTGCCGCGAGGTAGAGCTCGACCGCTCAGATTTTTCGACGTGGCAGGGACAGACCCGTGCACCAGCGCCGTGCCGGCGTGAGTAGCCCCCGTGGGAGTCGAGTGTCAAGCAGGTAATAGTCATAGATAGGTTAAGCATGAAAGCAGCAGGCTTAAGTAAACGCAAGGGAGATACATGCCACTGGGTCAGGCCCGAGCGGCTTGGGGATGATGCAGCCCGAGGGGCGCCCCCAACAAGGTAAGCTAAAGACATAGAAAAGGGATACATGTCATAGGGGCGGACCCACGCGGCCTGGCAATGATGCAGCCCTGAGGGCGCTCCCGGCTAAATAAACTTGGAAAATGTCACCTGGTTCTGTTGATGAAGGAGAGTTGGGGCAGCTGAAGGTACGCGGCGAAGGGATTGCTCCTCACGGGCCACCGGGGTCCTGAGCCTCGGGAGGCTCTGGGGGCCTAGGTGGTTCCTTGAGGACTGTCTCCATTTCCGCCAGCACGGCGTGGTGCTTGGCTTCCTGAGCCGCCAGGATGCTCCGCGTGTTGCACTAATAGGCGGTCACCACGCTCGGCAGGCCAAAAGGCATGCGAACGTAGCTGTGGGGTGGGCCCTCGCAGCGTCCCATGCGTGAAGGCCAGAAGAGCTCCTGAGAGGCGGCCCTATTGAGCCCTAGGACGTAGACGCAGACGCGCAGCCCGACATCCTCGCCTGGATGGGGAGCTGCGCCTGGTGAGCGGCGGCCGCCGCGCATGGCGCTTGCATCTTGCAGCTCCTGAGTGGTCTTAGTGATGAACTCCTGAATGGTGGGCGCACCTTGCCCTGTGTCCTCCTGAGGGAGGCGCTCCAAGTGGTGCCCGAGTGCCTCCCTCGTGATGTTGGCAAAGTCTGAAGCCCTCCTGAAGAGAGCCCCTGAGCCCTGCCCGAGAGGGGCGCTGGGCGCGCTTTCCTATGCGATGGAGGGAGGCGCCCCAGGTGAGGGCGCTGATCCTGACGAGGCACCGCTCGCCTGAGACCCCGCGTGGTGTAGCTGCTTCTTCTTCTTGGGGTTGGCCTCAGGAGGGCGCTCGCCCTTGCTGTCGGGGTCGTCGATTGCTGCAGCTTGGAAGGCACGCTCGAGGGAGCACACGGCATCTCTTTCTTCGCACGGGACTGTGATGATTCCGCCGCTTCCTGGCATCTTGAGGACATTGTAACCGTGATGGGTGACCGCCATGAACTTGGCCAGGGCTGGGTACCCGAGGATGGCATTGTACGGCAGAAGGATGTGTGCGACGTCGAAGTCGATGAGTTCGTTGCGGTAGTTTTTGCGTTCTCCGAAGGTGACAGGGAGGCGGACCTGCCCTATCGGTGTGGTAGAACCGTCGGTCACTCCTGAGAAAGGCTTGGTAGGCTGAAGCTGGTCATATGGCACTTGGAGGTTGTCGAACGTGTCGACGGACAGGACATTGAGCCCTGCGCCGCCGTCGGTGAGGGTCTTGCTAACTTGCACGTTGCTGATGACTGGTGAACAAAGCATCGGGAGGGCGCCAGCGGTAGCTGCGCACTTGAGCTGATCTGCCGAATTGAACATGATGGGGCATTGGGACCATCTGAGCGGGCGTGTGGCCTCGAGCTTGGGGAGGACTGCATTCACTTCACGAGCAAACTGTTTGAAGATACGCTGCGAGGTTGGGGCCTGGGCTCCGCCCAAGATGCAGGCGATAGCACGCGGCTCCTGGAAGCCCCCAACCCCCTCCTCTTGATGGTGGTCATCATTCCTTCTTGGCGGTGGTGGCAGCGGAGGGAGCCCGGCGTTGCCTTGAGGTCGATCCTCACGAGGCTGGTCCCTCCAGGCGCCCTCGCGAGGCTGATCCTGCCAGCGGTCCTCACGAGGCCGGTCGCGCCACTCCTGGCGCGGGCCACGGTCGTCCTAGCGTCCGCCACCACGTCCTCCTCCTCGGTAGTAGCTCCGGTCGCCGTGCTTGGGGCGTCGACCGAAGCGCCCTTCTCGAATGGCTCTGAGATCTTGACAGTCGCTGGTGTTGTGGGTATTTAGGTTATGGAAGGCGCAGAGCGGTCGGCTGCTCTTGGATGACTCGGGCTGGTCTCAGCCGCGCTTGGTGTCCGGTTCCGCCACGAGCACGACTGCTCCCTTGCGCTTCACGTCCTCGCCTTGGCTTTCTTCTCCTCCGGGTCAGCAGCTGGGAGCTCGAGGAGGGAGAGGCGTCCCTCCTCGGCTCTTGCGCACTTGGTCGCCAGGTTGAACAACTCCAGAGACATGCACAACTCCTCGTGGATGGCGAGCTCCTCCTTCATCTTGACGTCGCGGACGCCATCAGAGAACGCGGAGATGATGTCCTCGTCCCTCACCTTGGGGATCTTGAGGCGGACGTTGTTGAAGCGCTGGATGTACTTCTCGAGGGTTTCTCCTGGTTGTTGCTTGACACGGCGCAGGTCACCCACGGCCGGCGGGCGGTCGCGAGTGCCCTTGAAGTTGGCGACGAAGCGGTTGCGCATCTCGTCCCAGGAGGAGATCGAGCCTGGAGGCAGGTTCAGGAGCCAGGAGCGAGCGCCATCCTTGAGAACCATGGGGAACCAGTTCGCCACGACTTTCTCGTCACCGTTGGCCGCTTCGATGCTCAGCTCGTAGAGCTGCAAGAACTCCGTGGGGTCGGGGGTGCCATTGTAGCGAGGAGGCAGATCTGGCTTGAACTTGCCCGGCCAGGCGATGCTACACAGCTCGGGGTGAAGGCGCGGCAGCCGGCTGTGGTCACCAGGGCCCACCTTGGAGGTGGAGCTTGGTCTTGGTGCTCACGCGCCGCCACGGCAAGCGGCGCGGGGCCTTGCCACAGCAAACGATCCTGTTGCGGTGGTGCGAGGAGTGGCGAAGCTTTCTCTTGCGACCGAGGGACTTCTTGATAGCTTCTCTCTTCACGCGCGGGCGCCGGACGTGGTGGGTCACGCTGCGGAGCCGCGCGCCTTGGCGCCAGGGCGCCGTCTTGATGCAGAGGTGGTGGAGGTGCTCCGTGAGCCACGTCGCCCGTGGCTGGCGGAGGGCGAGGCAGAGAGAGGGACGGCGCAGGGGAGCCCCCTACGGCGCGGACAAGCTCGGCGATGCGGTCGAGCCAGTCCTCGTAGAGGTCGTCGACTTGGCGGTAGCGCAGGAGCTCATGCGTCATGAGGAGCGTGGCTCGCGCGTCCATGGGAGCACGACGTGCATGGGACGAAGATCCGGCCGGGGTCAGCGATGGAGTGGCGGTGCGGCCGTCCCGCCGCACCGAGGGGTGCCGCGAGCATGCTTGCTGCTCGTTCCCCGCCGGGCCGGTGGCGGCAGGCGACGGGGAACGACGAGGTGGCCCGCCGACGGGAGCCGTCTGAGCGACGCGGGCGGCGAGGGCAGCCCGGCGCTCAGCACGAGCGCGGCGAGCGTCCGCCATGGAGACGACAGAAGGAAGCTTCGACGCACCCCTACCTGGCGCGTCAAATGTCGGATCACGGGTTCCGCCAAAACCCTCAAGGTTCGAACACTGGGGTGCGCATGAAGGTTTCCTCCCTACCGATCCACGCCCTAACTAGCTAAGATCTCAAGAACGAACTCGACGAACTCACAACACAAGGGACACGAGATTTATACTGGTTCGGGCCACCGTTGTGGTGTAATACCCTACTATAGTGTGGTGGTGGTGGATTGCCTCTTGGGCTGATGATGAACAGTACAGGGGGAAGAACAGCCTCCTGAAGTTGAGGTTCTCTTGTGCTCAGTGTGTGGCTAAGGGTTAGGTGAGATGCCTCTGAATGAGTTGTAGCTGAGTTGCCTCCTACTGTGGTGGCTTGTCCTATTTATAGAGGCTCTGGTCCTCTTCCCAAATATTGAGCGGGAAGGGAGCCAACAACAGCCAATTTGAAAGGGGACAGCTAGTACAACTTATCCTGACAAACGCGGTCTTCGCCTGCGAAAGGCTCTGGTGGTGACGCCGCCTCGGGCTCCATGGTGACCTCCGTCTTGCCGTCCGGCTGTTCTTGGTCTCGTTGCACAGATATGGAAACCTTTGCTAGATGCCTCGGTACTCCGCGCCTGCGCTTGCCCCTTTAGCACCAAAGAGGAAACAAGGACGCTGCGCGCGCTGGCACCTGCCTGGCGCCCGCCTGGTCTCGATCGTCATGGCTCACGTCATGAGAACCTCGCGAGGTTTGCCTTGCCTTGATCTCTCCGTCCCTCACGAGCCTGCCTGGCGAGGCCGCTCCTGAGGAGGTCTTGCGTCGTCCACCTCGCGAGGCTTGGCCCCTCGCGAGGGTCTTGAATGCCTTGTTGGTGAAGATGGGCCGTACAGGCCTGCTTGCACAGCCACGCCATGGGCCGCGGGCAGGCAACTCTGGGGACCCCCGTTCCCAGAACGCCGACAGTAACGAACCGTGATTTCCAAGTCGCTATGTTATGTTTATTGTTCCTGTGTCGTGTTGTGGCATTCGTGCTTCATGTAGGTGCAGGGGGATAACTTAGCCTGGTGAGCCTCGGGTAGTTTCACGTCTCGTGATGCAGCTTCCGGGACCTACTGACACCTCCCAGCCGCTGGCTCAGGAGATGTTAACCTCAGGAGTCGTCGTAAAGCTACAGAATTTTTTTAGGTCATCTGTCGGGTGCTTATCCTTCTCTGTGCGAGGTCCCAGCCATGGCCTGGCGCACCACGTCACGGTACTGTTGGGGAATGTAGTAATAATTCAAAATTTTCCTACGTGTCACCAAGATCAATCTAGGAGATGCTAGCAACGAGAGAGAGGGAGTGCATCTTCATACCCTTGAGGATCGCTAAGCGGAAGCGTTACAAGAACGCGGTTGAAGGAGTCGTACTCGCGGCGATTCAAATCGCAGAAGATCCGATCTAGCGCCGAACGGACGGCGCCTCCGCGTTCAACACACGTACAGCCCGGGGACGTCTCCTCCTTCTTGATCCAGCAAGGGGAGAGGAGAAGTTGAGGGAAAGCTCCGGCAGCACGACGGTGTGGTGGTGGTGGAGCTCGTGGTTCTCCTTCTTTGACTTAGTCAGGAAACCATGACCATCTATTGATCAACGAGCTATTCAACTAGAGGCTTACTAGGGACATGTTGTGGTCTATGTATTCACATGTGTATTACGGTTTCCGGTCAATACAATTATAGCATGAACAATAGACAATTATCATGAACAAGGAAATATTAATAATAACCATTTTATTATTGCCTCTAGGGCATATTTCCAACACTCTCCCAGTTGCACTAGAGTCAATAATCTAGTTCGCATCGCCATGTGATCAACACTCATAGTTCACATCGCCATGTGACTAACACCCAAGAGTTTACTAGAGTCAATAATCTAGTTCACATCACCATGTGATTAACACCCAATGAGTTCTAGGGTTTGATCATGTTATGCTTATGAGGGAGGTTTTAGTCAACGGGTCTGCAACATTCAGATCTGTGAGTTCTTTGCAAATCTCTATTTCAGATTGTAGATGTTTCTTACTGTGCTCCACTTGGAGCTATTCCAAATGGTTGCTCCACTATACGTATCCGGTTTGCTACTCAGAGTCATCGGGATAGGTGTTAAAGCTTGCATCGACGTAACCCTTTACACTGAACTCTTCATCACCTCCATAATCGAGAAACATTTCCTTATTCCTAAGGACAATTTTGACCGCTGTCCAATGATCCACTCCTGGATCACTCTTATACCCCCTTGCCAGACACGTGGCAAGGCACATCGCGGTACACAGCATGGCATATCGTATAGAGCCTATGGCTAATGCATAGGGAACGACTTTCGTCCTTTCTCTTTCTTCTGCCGTGGTCGAGATTCAAGTCTTAACTTCACACCTTACAACTCAGGCAAGAACTCCTTCTTTGACTGATCCATCCTGAACTCCTTCAAGATCATGTCAAGGTATGTGCTCTGTGAAAGTCTTATTAGGCGTCTTGATCTATCTCTATAGATCTTGATGCCCAACATGTAAGCAGTTTTACCCATGTCTTCCTTTGAAAAACTTCATTCAAACAACCCTTTATGCTTTCCAGAAATTCTACATCATTTCCGATCAATAGTATGTCATCCACATATACTTATAAAAAATGTTGTAGTGCTCCCACTCACTTTCTTGCAAATACAAGTTTCTTGCAAACTTTGTATAAACCCAAATGCTTTGATCACCTCATCAAAGTGTATGTTCCAACTCCGAGATGCTTGCTCCAGTCCATAGAAGGATCGCTGGAGTTTGCATACCTTTTAGCATTCTTATGATCGATAAAACCTTCTGGTTGTATCACATACAGCCCTTCCTCACGGAAACCGTCAAGGAAACTTTGTTTTGACATCCATGTGCCAGGTTTCGTAAATGAAAATGCAGCAACTGCTAACATAATTCTAACAGACTTTAGCATCGCTATGATTGAGAAAGTCTCAGCACAGTCAACTCCTTGAACTTGTCGGAAACTTCTTTGAGACAAGTCGAGCTTCATAATTGGTGACATTACCATCAGCGTCTGTCTTCTTCTTAAAGATCCATTTATTCTCAATGGCTTGCCAATCATCGGGCAAGTCCACCAAAGTCCATACTTTGTTCTCATACATGGATCCTATCTCGGATTTCATGGCTTCCAGCCATTTGTTGGAATCCGGGCCCACCATCGCTTCTCCATAGCTCATAGGTTCATCGTTGTCCAACAACATGACCTTTAAGACAAGGTTACCACTCAGAAGTTGTACACACCCTTGTCGACCTATGAGGTTCGATAGTAACTTGATCTGAAGCTCCATGATCATCATCATTAGCTTTCTCTTCAACTGAGCTAGGTGCCACAGAAATATTTTTCTGTGTTGCGCTACTCTCTGGTTGAAGTAAAGGTTCAACAACCTCATCAAGTTCTATCTTCCTCCCACTCAATTCTTTCGAGAGAAACTCTTTCTTGAGAAAGGACCTGTTCCTAGCGACAAACATTTTGCCCTCAGATTTGAGATAGAAGGTATACCCAATCGTCTTGTTTGGGTATTCTATGAAGACACAATTTTCCGCTTTGGGTTCGAGCTTTTCTGGCCGAAGCCTATTGACATAAGCATCGTAGCCCCAAACCTTAAGAAACAACAACGTAGGCTTCTTGCCAAACCATAGTTCATACGGTGTCGTCTCCATGGACTTAGATGGTGCCCTATTTAAAGTGAATGTAATTGTCCGTAATGCATAACCCCAAAATAATAGCGGTAGATCGGTAGGAGACATCATAGATCACACCATATCCAATAGGGTGCGATTACGATGTTCGGACACACCATTACGCTATGGTGTTCCAGGTGGCGTCAACTGTGAAACGATTCCACCTTGTCTTTAGTGATTGCCAAACTCATAACTTAGATACTCTCCCCTTGATCAGATCGTAGGAACTTGATCTTCTTGTTATGATGATTCTCAACTTCACTCTTAAATTGCTTGAACTTTTCAAATGTTTCAGACTTATGCTTCATTAAGTAAATATACCCATATCTACTCAATTCATTGGTGAAGGTGAGAAAATAACGATATCCACCGCACGCCTCAACACTCATCGGACCGCACACATCAACATGTATGATTTCCAACAAGTCAATTGCCCGTTCCATTGTTCCAGAAAACGGGGTTTTAGTCATCGTGCCTATGAGGCATGGTTTGCATGTGTCAGGTGATTCAAAATCAAGTGACTCCAAAAGTCCATTAGCATGAAGGTTCTTCATGCGCTTTACACCAATATGACCTAAGCGGCAGTGCTACAAGAAAGTGGTACTACCATTATCAACTCTACATCTTTTGGCATCAATGTTATGAACATGTGTAACACTACGACCGAGATTCAATAAACCATTCACATTGGGTGCATGACCATAGAAGGTATTATTCATGTAAACAGAATAACCATTATTTTTTGTCTTAAATGAATAACTATATTGCAATAAACATGATCTAATCATGTTCATGCTCAACGCAGACACCAATGCAAATCTGGGTTCAACACTAATCCCAAAGGTAGAGGGAGCATGCGATGGTGATCATATCATCCTTGGAAACACTTCCAACACATATCGTCACCTCGCCCTTAGCTAGTCTCTATTTATTCCGTAGCTTTTGTTTCGAGTTACCAATATTAGCAACTGAACCGGTATCTAATACCCATGTGCTACTAGGAGTACTAGTAAGGTACACATCAATAACACATATATCAAATATACTTTTGTTGAAGTTGCCAGCCTTCTTATCTACCAAGTATTTGAGGCAGTTCCGCTACTAGTGACCATTCCCCTAATAGAAGCACTTCGTCTCGGGTTTGGGTTCTTGGGTTTCTTCACTGGAGCGGCAACTGGCTTGCCATTCATGAAGTTTCCCTTCTTGCCCTTGCCCTTCTTTGAAACCAGTGGTCTTGTTAACCATCAACACTTGATGCTCCTTCTTGACTTCTACCTTTACGGCCTTAAGCACGACGAACAGTTCCGGGATCAACTTCCCTTGCATGTTATAGTTCATCATGAAGCTCTAGTTAGCTTGGTGATAGTGACTGGAGAACTCTGTCAATCACTTCTCATATCTGGAAGATTAACTCCCACTTGATTCAAGCGATTGAAGTACCCAGACATTCTAAGCACATGCTCACTGGCTGAGCTATTCTCCTCCATCTTGTAGGCAAAGATCTTGTCAGAGGTCTCAAACCTCTCAACACAAGCATGAGCCTGAAATGCCAATTTCAGCTCTTGGAACATCTCATATGTTCCATGGTGTTCAAAACGCTTTTGGAGCCCTGACTCTAAGCCGTAAAGCATGGCGCACTAAACTATCAGGTAGTCATCAGAACGTGTCTGCCAGATGTTCACAACATCCACAGACGATGCCAGAGGGGTTGGCACACCAAGCGGTGCATCAAGGATAGAAGCCTTACGTGTAGCAATGAGGACAATCCTCAGACTATGGCCCTAGTCTGCACAATTGCTTACATTATCTTTCAACTTAGTCTTTCTCTAGGAACGTATTAAAATGGGGAGCTAAAGCGCGAGCTATTAATCTACAACATAATTTGCAAAGACAATTTAGACTATGTTCATGATAATGAGTTCAACTAATCAAATTATTTAATGAACTCCCACTCAGATAGACATCCCTCTAGTCATCTAAGTGATACATGATCCGAATCGACTAGGCCGTGTCCGATCATCACGTGAGACGGACTAGTCATCAACGGTGACCATCTCCATGTTGATCGCATCTGCTATACGACTCATGTTCGACCTTTCGGTCTCTTGTGTTCCGAGGCCATGTCTGTACATGCTAGGCTCGTCAAGTCAACCTAAGTGTTTCGCATGTGTAAATCTGGCTTACACCCGTTGTATGCGAACGTTAGAATCTATCACACCCGATCATCACGTGGTGCTTCGAAACAACGAACCTTCGCAATGGTGCACAGTTAGGGGGAACACATCTCTTGAAATTTTAGTGAGGGATCATCTTATTTATGCTACCGTCGTTCTAAGCAAATAAGATGTAAACATGACAAACATCACATGCAAATCATAAAGTGACATGATATGGCCAATATCATCTTGCGCCTTTGACCTCCATCTTCGAGGCGCGGCATGATCACCTTCGTCACCGGCATGGCACCATGATCTCCATCATCATGTCTTCATGAAGTTGTCTCGCCAACTATTACTTCTACTACTATGGCTAACGGTTAGCAATAAAGTAAAGTAATTACATGGCGTTTTCATTGACACGCAGGTCATACAATAAATTAAGACAACTCCTATGGCTCCTGCCGGTTGTCATACTCATCGATATGCAAGTCGTGATTCCTATTACAAGAACAAGATCAATCTCATACATCACATATATAATTCATCACATCCTTTTGGCCATATCACATCACATAGCATACCCTACAAAAACAAGTTAGACGTCCTCTAATTGTTATTGCATGTTTTACGTGGCTGCTATGGGTTTCTAGCAAGAACGTTTCTTACCTACGCAAAAGCCACAACGGTGATATGCCAATTGCTATTTACCCTTCATAAGGACCCTCTTCATCGAATCCAATCCGACTAAAGTGGGAGAGACAGACACCCGCTAGCCACCTTATGCATCAAGTGCATGTCAGTCGGTGGAACCTGTCTCACGTAAGAGTACGTGTAAGGTCGGTCCGGGCCGCTTCATCCCACAATGCCGCCAAATCAAGATAAGACTAGTAACGGTAAGCAAATTGAACAAATCATCGCCCACAACTACTTTGTGTTCTACTCGTGCATAGAATCTACGCATAGACCTAGCTCATGGTGCACTGTTGGGAACGTAGTAACAATTCAAAATTTTCCTACGTGTCAGCAAGATCAATCTAGGAGATGCTAGCAACGAGAGAGAGGGAGTGCATCTTCATACCCTTGAAGATCGCTAAGCGGAAGCGTTACAAGAACACGGTTGATGGAGTCGTACTCGCGGCGATTCAAATCGCGGAAGATCCGATCTAGCGCCGAACGGATGGTGCCTCCGCGTTCAACACACGTACAGCCCGGGGACGTCTCCTCCTTCTTGATCCAGCAAGGGGAGAGGAGAAGTTGAGGGAAAGCTCCGGCAGCACGACGGCATGGTGGTGGTGGAGCTCATGGTTCTCCGGCAGGGCTTCGCCAAGCACTACGGAGGAGGAGGAGGTGTTGGAGGAGGGAGGGGCTGCGCCTGGGGAAGGGGTGCGGCTGCCCTCTCTCTCCCTCACTATATATAGGGGGAAGGGGTGGAGGAGGCGCCCTAGGGTTCCCTAGGGGAGGGGCGGCGGCCACAGGGGAAACCCTAGATGGGTTTGGGCGCCCCCACCCCTAGGGAACTTGCCCCCCAAGCCGGGAGGGGTGGCTGCCCTAGGGGAGACGCCCCCACTTATCCACGTTACGTGAGATGGGGTGGGAGGGGCGCACAACCCCTTAGTGGGCTGATGTGCCCCCTCCCCTTGGCCCATAAGGACCCCCAACGCTTGCCGGGGCCTCCAAAACCCCTTTCGGACACGCTGGTCGTCACCCGGTACCCCTGGAACAATTCCGGACTCCAATACCCTTCATCCAATATATCGATCTTCACCTCCGGACCATTCCTGAGTTCCTCGTCACGTCCGGGATCTCATCCGGAACTCCGAACAACCTTCGGTAACCACATACTATTTCCCATAACAACTCTAGCGTCATCGAACCTTAAGTGTGTAGACCCTACGGGTTCGGGAACCATGCAGACATGACCGAGACACCTCTTCGGTCAATAACCAATAGCGGGATCTGGATACCCATATTGGCTCCCACATGTTCCACGATGATCTCATCGGATGAACCACGATGTCGGGTATTCAATCAATCCCTTATTCAATTCCCTTTGTCTATCGGTATCTTACTTGCCCGAGATTCGATCGTCGGTATCCCTATACCTTGTTCAATCTCGTTACCGGCAAGTCTCTTTACTCGTTCTGTAACGCATGATCACGTGGCTAACTCCTTAGTCACATTGAGCTCATTATGATGATGCATTACGGAGTGGGCCCAGAGATACCTCTCCGTCATACGGAGTGACAAATCCCAGTCTCGATTCATACCAACCCAACAGACACTTTCGGAGATACCTGTAGTGCACCTTTATAGTCACCCAGTTACGTTGTGACGTTTGATACACCCAAAGCATTACTACGGTATACGGGAGTTGCACAATCTCATGGTCTAAGGAAACGATACTTGACATTAGAAAAGCTCTAGCAAACGAACTACACGATCTTGTGCTATGCTTAGGATTGGGTCTTGTCCATCACATCATTCTCCCAATGATGTGATCCCGTTATCAACGACATCCAATGTCCATGGCCAGGAAACCATGACCATCTATTGATCAACGAGCTAGTCAACTAGAGGCTTACTAGGGACATGTTGTGGTCTATGTATTCACACATGTATTACAGTTTCCGGTCAATACAATTATAGCATGAACAATAGACAATTATCATGAACAAGGAAATATAATAATAACCATTTTATTATTGCCTCTAGGTCATATTTCCAACAGGTACCGTGGGGCACAGACTCAGGGGGGAGCGCCAAGCACGAGCTCAATCTAGGGCGCCTTGCAAATATTAGGAGAGCCGGAGCTCTTGAGCGACAGAGCTTCGGCGAGGTGTGCGCACACACCTGCCGAGCCCCCGCGCGAGGCGCGCGAGGGAGAGCGTCGGGCAACTGCCACCCTCCCAGGCGTAAAGAAAGGAACGAGCAAATAGGCAGCAAGAGGGAAGGAAAACCCAACCGAGCAACTGATAGAGAACACCAGAACTCCAAATTTCATAGAGAACACCAGAACTCCAAATTCCATAAAAGAGGGGCAACCAACTACAGAAAGCAAATGAAAAGCCACGTCCGGCACCTAGTCTAGTCTTCTCACCAGAGCGGAGCTAAGTGTTGCCACTAGGACGTGGGAGGGAGCCCCCGAGGCCCGAGGGTGGCACTCTGAGACTCCGGGGCGTGTACAGCCCCACTCATAATTACATGAGAGTGTCATGGGCGGAGACCTTCACAAGCATTGGGCCTGGCTTCACAGGCGCTGGGCCTTGCTTCATGGGTAGAACTTCTGGAGGTGCTGGATGTTCCAGGCGTTCTGGATGGGGAGCCCGTCCCGCGTCTCCAGGCACACGGCGCTAGGCCTGGAGACATGGGCAACCATAAACGGGCCCTCCCACATGGGCGAGAGCTTATGCAGCCCTTCCCTGGAGAGTACCCACCTTAGGACGAGGTCGCCCACCTCGAGCGTCCTGGAGCAGACGCTGCGGCAGTGATACCGTCGCAGTGCCTACTGGTATCTTGCCGCTCGGAGCGTGGCTTCACGGGGACGTTCCTCCCCCAGCACAAGGTCCATCCCCCGCATGGCGTCCTGTTGCATCTCATCAAACGCCATGACTTGCGCGGAGCGATGCTTGACCTCGTGAGGGAGAACCGCTTCTGCTCCGTAGACGAGGAAGAACGGGGTCTCGCCTGTTGGCTTGGTGGCGGTGGTGCGGATGGACCACAGCACGGACTGGAGCTCGTCGTGCCAGCCCCTGCCGCAGGCCTCGAGCTTCTTCTTGAAGGTCCTAGTCTTGAGGCCTCTCAGGACTTCTGCGTTGGCACGTTCGGCTTGGCCATTCCTCCTGGGGTGCGCCACCGAAGCGTAGCAGATCTGCGTTCCAAGGTTAGCACAACATGTCTTGAAGGGATTACTGGTGAATTGCGAGCCATTGTCGGTGATGATTTGATTAGGGACCCCGAACTGGCTCACGAGACCCTTGATGAACTTGACTGCCGATCTGGCCGGTATGGTGCGGACGGCTTCCACCTCCGCCCACTTGGTGAACTTGTTGACAGCAACGTAGAGGTAGCGGTAGCCCCCAGGCGCTCGAGGGAACGGGCCTAGGATATCCAGCCCCCAGACCACGAATGGCCATGAGAGTGGGATGGTCTGGAGGCCCTGAGCTGGTTGATGGATGTGTTTGGCATGGAAATGGCAGGCCTCGCAAGACTTCACCAGCTCGGTCATGTCGTTGAGTGCCGTAGGCCAATAGAACCCGTTGTGGAACGCCTTACCGACTAGGGTTCATGACGACGAGTGGTGCCGGCAGTCTCCGTCGTGTATGTCAGCCAACAACTCGTTCCCCTGTTCCCTGGAGATGCATCGCAAGGAAACATCATTTGGTTGCTTCCTGTATAGCTCACCGTCCAGGATGCAGTACGCCGTGGCCTGTCGGGCCACGCGCTCCGCGTCCTCCTCTTTCTCCGGCAGCGTCCCTCGCGTCAGGTATTCCTTGAGCTCCTTGGTCCAGCACCCCTCCTGAGGCTCGAGCGCCAGGAGCAGGCGCGCTCCTGAGGTCGGGCCACAGGCCGGGGCTCCCGAGGTAGGTGGCTGAGGGAGTTCCTCACGGGGCAGCGCCGGCCCCGAAGGCGGAGGTGCCGCCGAAGGTTTGAAGAGTTGTTCCTCGATGACGCCAGGCTCTTGGGGTTGGTGCTTGGATGCCCTTTTGGCGATGTCGTCGGCCTCCTTGTTGGTGCCACGGGGCACGTGCTGCAACTCTAGGCCCAAGAAGTGCTTTTCTATTTTGCGTACATACGCGAGGTATTCCTCCATGTGCTCGTCCCTCGGCTCATATACCTTGTTGGAGAAGTTGACGAGGAGCTGCGAGCCGCCCCTGATGGTGAGGCGCTTCACCCCAGGGCCACCGCAGCCTTAAGGCCAGCGATGAGGCCTTCGTACTCCGCAATGTTGTTGGAGACCTTCTCGCCCTGCTAGAAGTAGAGCTGCACGGCGTAATAGAGCTTGTCCTAAGTGGGCAAGATGAGCACTGCTCCAACCCCGTGCCCTGGCGTGCGAACGCGCCATCGAAATACATGACCCAGCCATCTGGTGCTTCACTTCCTGGCGAGAGGGATCGATCCTCGCCTGCTTCAAGCCCCCGGGTGTCAGTCCATTCTGCCACGAAGTCGGCGAGCGCGGCTCCCTTGATGACCCTGGTTGTGCTAAACTCTAGCTGGAATGCTTGCAGCTCGATGTTCAATTCAGCGATTCTTCCAGCAGCGTTGGGGCTTCGGAGTACCCTCTCCAGCGGGTAGGCCGAGACGACCTTGATTGGGTGACCTTGGAAGTAGTGACGCAGTTTACGCAAGGCCACCAAGAGCGTGAGCAAGAGCTTCTGGGGCATGGGGTACCGTGCCCTTGCATCCCGCAGCACCGTGCTGACGAAGTACACCGGGGGCTCGATGAGGGCGGGAGCGTCGATGGAGCCTGCGCCTGCCGGAGGTTGGAGCGTCTCCTGAGGTGGTGGGACCGCAAGAGCCTGGTCGCTCATTGGGGCCTCTGCAGTCCCGGGAACGCTGTCTTGCTGGGCCTGACCATTCGTCGGCGCCGTTGCAACCCTCGCGGTGCCCTTTTGGTACCATACCGCCTCGGCAGGAGGTGCGGCATGGCACAGCAGACACTTGGCGTGGCGCTCTTCCCGAACCGCCACTAGCGCCGCGCTAGCAGAGTAGGGAGTGGCGGCAAGGTAAAGCACCAGGGGCTCGAGAGGACGGGGCGCCACCATCACCGGAGGGCTGGTCAGGTATCCCTTGAGGTCTTGAAATGTCAGGTCGGCCTCCGTGTCCACTCGAACGGGCCCTTCTTCTTCATCAGCTTGAAGAATGGCAGGGCGCGCTCCCCCAGCTTGGAGATGAAACGCCCTAGCGAGGCCACACAGCCTGCAAGCTTCTGCTTCTCCTTGAGAGTTTGCGGTGGGCTCATGTCTTCTATCGCCTTGACCTTCTCCGGGTTAGCCTCGATCCCCCTGTGGGCACAAGGAAGCCCAGCAGCTTGCCGGAAGGAACACCGAACATGCACTTCTCTGGGTTGAGCCGCAGGTCCACCTGGCGCAGGCTTGCGAAGGTCTCCTCCAGGTCCTGAATCGAAGTTCTCGCCTCCCGAGATTTTACCACGATGTCGTTGACGTAGGCTTCAGTGTTCCACCCGAGCTGCTGACCCAGGGCGATGTGCATCAGCCGTTGGAAGGTCGCACCTGCGTTGCGCAGCCCGAATGGCATGCAAGTGTAGCAGTACACCCCACACGGGGTCAGGGAGGCCGTCTTCTCCACATCCTCCACTACCATCCTGATCTGGTGGTACCCCAAGAACGCGTCCAGGAAGCACAGCAAGTCGCACTCGGCGGTGGAGTCGACAATGTGGTCGATGCGCGGAAGCGGGAACTGGTCTTGGGGGCAGGCCTTGTTGAGGTTGGTGAAGTCGACACACATGCGCTCCTTCCCGCCTTTCTTCGGCACGACAACGGGGTTTGCCGGCCACTCCGGGTACCGAACCTCGCGAAGGACACTGCTGCCTCCAGCTTGCGGGTCTCCTAGACGATGAAGGACTGCTTTTCCATGGACTGTCGCCGCGCCTTCTGCTTCACCGGGTGCACATTGGGGAACACCCTTAAGTGATGCTCGATCCCCCCCCTCGGGACCCCTACCAGCTGCTTGGGTTCCCAGGCGAATACATCCTTGTTCGTGCGCAGGAACCTCACCAACGCCTCCTCTTGACCTAGGTCGAGGTTGGCGCCTATGGTGAAGGTGGCTCCTGAGGACCCATCTTCCTCGACCGGAACCTGCTTAGTTTCGGCCCGATCTTGAGTGAACAACTGCTGCTTCTTTGCTGGCGCGCCCCCCTTAGCTCCAGGGTGGCCTCGTCGGCCGGGCGTGCCACCGCGGCGGTTTTGAGGGCAAGCTTGAGAGCCGCCAGAGCCTCCTTGGTGTCTCCAACTACGGTGAGGACGTCCTTGCGCACCTCGTGAGGTTGTAGGTTGGATGGGTCGCCGCCATAAATTGAGCCAGAGCCGGGTACCCGAGGATGGCATTGTAGGGGAGGCCAATGCGGGCGATGTCGAAGTCGATTAGCTCGGTGCGGTAGTTGTCGCGAGTGCTGAAGGTCACGGGAAGGTGGATCTTCCCCAGGGGGCTGGCGGAGCCGCCGCCGACCCCGGAGAAGGGCTTGCTGGGGCGGAGCCGTTCGAGTGGTACGTGAAGAAGGCCTAAAGCCTCCACGGAGAGCACATTGAGGCCGGCGCCGCCGTCGATGAGGGTCTTGGTGACAGCTGCGTTGCAGATGGTGGGCGTGCAAAGCATTGGGAGCACGTCCGAGCCGACGGTGGTGACGGGGTAGTCCCCCGAGTCGAAGGTCAGGTCGGCCTCGGGCGCCGCCCAACCCGGGGGAGCTCCTTGCTGCACGGAAGCGGCGCCAATCTGGGGAAAGAACTGCTTGGTGTGACGGTCCGAGGGCGGCGCTTGCGAGCCGCCGAGGAGGGTGGCAACGGCGAGGGGCGCCGGTGCCGCGAAGCGTGCGACGAAGAGGCCGTGCAGCTCCTCCCAAGATGCCATTGAGGATCCGGGAGGGTGAGCAGCTAGGCACGCAGAGCGCCAGCGAGAGCCATGGGAAGCCAGTTGGCCATGACGCTGTCATTGCCCCCAGCCTCCAGGACGGCCTCTTCATATGCCAGCAAGAAGTCCGACGGGTCCGCCATGCCGTCGTAATGCGGCGGCATCTTCGGCTTGAACTTGGGCAGCCATTGTACCTGCCGCAAGGCGGGGGCAAAAACTCTGAGCCCCCCTGGCGCCGTCGTGGGCGTCCGTCGTCCTGATCGGAGGAGCAGCGCCGGCCATGGGGGCAAAGCGTGGAGGTGGTCGAGCGTGGATCGACGGAAGGAAAGCTTCAGTGCACCCCTACCTGGCGCGCCAAATGTTGGATTCC
Source organism: Triticum aestivum (assembly GCF_018294505.1). Taxonomy (NCBI): domain Eukaryota; kingdom Viridiplantae; phylum Streptophyta; class Magnoliopsida; order Poales; family Poaceae; genus Triticum; species Triticum aestivum. The sequence continues at coordinate 248,329,287 of NC_057811.1, read as the reverse complement.
GGGTTCTGGCAAAACCCTTAAGGTTCAAACACTGGGGTGGGCATGAAGATCTCTCCCTCCACTTAGCTCCCTGACTCACCACAATCTCAGAGCTCAGCTCGTCGAACTCGAGGAACAGGGGACACCAGAGTTTATACTGGTTCGGGCCACCGATGTGGTGTAATACCCTACTCCAGTGTGGTGTGGTAGATTGCCTTGTAGGCCGAGGATGAACAAGTACAAGGGAAGAACAGCCTCCTGAGGAGAGGTGTTCTTGGGCTCGATGAGCTTGTGTGGTTGACGATGATATGAATGATCCGTCCTTTGCTAAGGTGGTGGCTAGTCCTATTTATAGAGGCTCGGATCCTCTCCCCAAATATTAGGCGGGAAGGGATCCCACAACGGCCAATTTGAAGGGGGACAGCTAGTACAAGCTATCCTGACAAAAGGTGGTCTTCGCCTGCCAAAGACTTTGGTGGTGACGCCGTCGTGGGCTCTGTGATGACCTCCATCCTACTGGTCTTGTTCTCATTGCACCGATATGGAAACCTTTGCCTGATGCCTCGGGATTCCTCGCCTGCGCTTGCCCCTTTAGCACCAAAGAGGCAACAGGTACTCTGCGCCTGCTGGCGCCTGCCTGGCGCCCGCCTGGCCTTGGTCGTCACGGCTCACGTCACAGGAACCTCACGAGGTGCCCCTCGCCTTGATCTCTCCGCTCCTCACGAGCCAGCCTAGTGAGGCCGCCCCTAAAGAGGTCTTGTGTCTTCTGCCTCGCAAGGCTTGGCCCCTCGTGAGGGTCTTGAGTGTTTGCTGGTGAAGATGGGTCGTACCAGGCTGTTGCTGGAGCCACGCTGTGGGCCGCAGGCAAGCAAGTCTGGGGACCCCCATTCCCAGAACACCGATACTAACTGAAGCCGGAGCGATCGCATGTTACTAAACCCGAGCGATCGGTCCCTTGGCTGTTAACTGAACCCGAGCGATACATTCGTAGCTGACTCAACCCGAGCAATTCCTTCGCTGCTGCTGCTAACTGAACCCGAGCGATTGATCACTGCTGCTGCTTACTGAAGTTGATCGAGCCCCCGTGCAAGACGTAGCCAGCCGGTGTCGGGTTGCCTCTCGATGAACAGTGATCGTTGCTACCGTGTGCGCGGTACGTAGAACGAGTCGAGCCGGTTGATTGGCTGTGGATGAACAGTTCCCGGTGGGGGTTGGATGAACACGACCCAGTGGTAGTAGGCCGTTGCCGCTAGATGAAATGGACCCGAAGAAGGCCGCCGCACCCCAGCTGGTTGGGGGTGGATGAACAGGACCCCATGGAGGCTCTATGAACAGTAGCCGGTGGAGTCTGGATGAAAAGTAGCCCGTGGAGGCTGGAGGAGGTCGACGGTGGATGAACAGTAACCTGTGGAGGTTGGAGTGAGGCGGTAGACGGTGGATGAATAGGACCCCGTTTCGACCGTAGGCTCTCCAAAACAAGTCCGTTTCCTCCGTTTTGCGTTACGCCACACCCCTCCCGATCAACAGAACCCCATTTCGACCATGGCCGGTCGAACAGACGGTCGTTTCCTCTGTTCTGCCATACGCCTGACCCCGTTTCGGCTATTCCGAACAAGCCGGTTGGCTCCCGTTGAACAGGATGCATTCCGATCCAGTCGGTTGCCTCCCAATGAATAGGATGTTGTTTCTCCGTTCTGACCCAGCCAGTTCGCTACTCGATGAATAGGACGCTGTTGCTGCCGTCCGTTGCCTCTCCATGTACACAAGCCCTGGTCGTCCGTATATATGCGCGAGTACGCGCTCGAGACCCCGCCCGTATGTATGTACGTGGCCGTATTTTTTGCCTTGTGACTGTACGTGCGTGTACAAGACTTAGACGGGACAGCATGAACTGCTATGTCGGGTGCTCTACAACAATACGTGCCGCTACTTACTCGGGCACGGTTCATACTTGTAGAGAGACCGATCGACCAGTATGTACGTACACGTTTGCGACCAGATAAACAACGCTACGTACGCTTTGACCGGGTGGGTCCCAGCGGTCAGGGAGGATAAGGACGCACTTCCTTGTGTGCGAAGATATAGCTGGTCGGTCCCAGCTGTCAGGGGGAGGAATCGTTTTTATTTTGCGAGTAATAAGGAGGCACTTCCTTGTGTTCGAAGTTGTAGATGGTGGGTCCAGCAGTCAGCCTCACCGCCTAAAGTCCTCTTCTGATGGCTGTCCTTCGTTGACCATGTTGACCACGCCGCGCCTAGAGCACCAAGGCGGTGGACTACAGCGAGGCCTAGGAAGGGAATAGCACGGAGCTGGGGAAGACGCGGCAGTGGATGCCCACGCGAAGGGGAGTACGTGGGTTGACTGCTTCGGGTGGGCGTGAGGCCGCCGTCGCCGGAGAATAACAGGAGGTGTGGGCGAGTATAGAGGGATGGCATGGCCATCGGTGGCAGCACAGCCGGACACGGGAGGCAGGTGTCGGATTACGGGTTCCGCAAACCCTTGAGAGGTTCGAACTCTGGGGTGCGCACGAAGAACACTCTCTCCCCAGCTCGCTCGCTCAATGATTCCACGGCCTAGCTCGACGAATGCAAAGAACAAGGGACACAGGGGTTTATACTAGTTCGGGCTACCTTGCGGTGTAATACCCTACTCCAGTTTGTGGTGGATTGCCTCATGGGGCTGAGGATGAACTAGTACAATGGATGAACAGCCTCAGGAGGTGAGGTGTTCTTGAGCTTGATGAGCTGGTGGGTGTGAGGATGGTCTGAATGATCCGTCCTCTGCTACGGTGGTGGATAGGTCCTATTTATAGTGGCCTTGGTCCTCTTCCCAAATTTTAGGCGGGAAGGGATCCCACAATGGCCAAGTTTGAAGGGGGACAACTAGTACAAGCTATCCTGACAAAAGGTGGTCTTCGCTTGCCACAGGCTCTGGTGGTGACGCTGCTGTGGGCTCCGCGAAGACCTCTGTCCTGCCATCCTGCTGATCTTGGTCTTGTTGCACCGATATGGAAACCTTTGCTTGATGCCACGGGACCCTGCGCCTGCGCTTGCCTTCTTAGCACCAAAGAGGAAACTGGTACGCTGCGCCCGTTGGCGCCCGCCTGGCCTTGGTCGTCATGGCTCACATCATCCGAGCCTCGTGAGGTGCACCTTGCATAGATATCTCCGCTCCTCGGGAGCCAGCCTAGTGAGGCTGCCCCCAGGGAGGTCTTGGTGTCGTCCGCCTCGCGAGGCTTGGCCCCTCGCGAGGGTCTTGAACTGTTGCTGCCGAAGTTGGGCCATACCAGGCCATTAACGGAGCCACGCTCACGGGCCACAGGCAGGCAAGTCTGGGTACCCCGTTCCTAGGATGCCGACAGTAGCCCCCGGGCCCAAGGCGCGCTCGAGCTTGGCTTCGAGGCGAAGCCAATGGGCAAGTGCGGAGCGCCACAGGCCCTAACCACCTGCGGCCTTGATTGACGCGTGGCGATTGATGGGACGTGGGCGCCTCTGCCTGCCCATGCTGCCTCGGCAACCGTTCGACTTGACGAGACCCTGCTACATGCAGAAGAAAACCATCATTACCTGAGATCATGGAGGCCGGCGGTTGGCCTCCTTCTTGCTATAAATGAGGGGGGGCAGAGCCCCCGTTGCTCATCTCCTTCTTCACGCCGCCTGCTTCTTCTTCTTCCTCCTCGCCTCGCCGCCTTGCTGCAGTCCCATGGCACCAACGAAGAGGTTCTCAGCCGGGGACAAGGGGAAGGCTCGCCAGGAGGGGCCTGGATCGCCACCGCCCAAAAGGGGGTGACGCCATCCCCATAGGCACGCTGCGACCGCCGCTATGGCTCCTCGGGGGCGCGGCCGCACTCCTTCGGGGACCGGCATCATCCTCGGCGGCCGCAGCGGTGTCTCCTCCCATGGCGGGGGCCGCTCTAGGCGGAGCAGCCCTTGCACTGAGGGGAGGCGTGCCGTGGTCGCCCGGCCTCCTCGGCCGTGCTTCCACTCGGAGGAGGTGCTCCCGGAATTCGTTGTGTGGTCGGAGAGTCCGGCTGGCACCTGGCTCCAGCTTCCGCGCTCCTTTACCGGTGAGCTGTCGGCCGGGGTTCTTGACGGCCTCTGGCTGCAGGCCGACGGTTGCTGTAGCAAGGCCTCGTGGGTCGCGGTGGAGGTCTCCATCGCGGGCAACATGGCCCTGGCCCGCGGCTGGCAGACGTTTGCCCGCACGCGCGGTCTGAGCAGGTGGTGCACCCTCCACTTCAAGTACGATGGCGTCGTGACCCTCTTCGTGAGGGTGTTTGGGGAAGATGGTCACCGCACAGGATGCTGCCCCGAAGACAACGGCAGTGACGATGAGCTCGGCCTAGGCGACGATCGTCACGAGGCTGAGGGCGAACCTTCCCTTGGCGATGGCCGTGGTTCGCCCAATGGCGGCAGCTTCTCCGCCAGCGAGAGCACCAGCAGCGGCGGCTATGAACAGCCGTCGCGCCGCCGCCACGCGGCGGTGAAGCACGAGATGGGCTCAGACTAAGGTGAGTCCGGGAGGCCTTCGGAGCCGGGCCTTGTGTGCTGTCGCGGTCGTGCGGGACGCTTTTGTTTGACTTTCCCTTTCTTCCTGCATTTTTAAAGAAAAGTAGATGGCCCTACTGGGGCGTGTAATGAACTGTGGTCTTTATGCTGCTATGTTATGCTTATTGCTCTGACGTTGTTCGTGCTCCACGTAGATGTAAAAGGGGTAACTTAGCTTGATACGCTCGGGGTTGGTTCACGTCTCATGAGGGTGCGCCTTCTGGCATCTGGTGAGGCCTCCTTGTTGCCGACTTGGGAGCCGCTGACCTCGGGAGGCATCACAAAGCTGCAGAATTTGTTAGGACATCTGTCGAGTTCCTTGTTCCTCCTTGCGCGAGCCCTCGGGCATGGCCTAATCATGGCTTAGTGCACCACGTCGCGGTACCCGTGGGGCACGGACTTAGGAGGGTGCACCAATCACGACCTCATTCGAGGGCGCCTCGCGAAGATCAAGGGAGCCGAAGCTCTGGGCGACAGGGCTTTGGCGAGGTGTGTCCGTGCTTTAGGCTAGCCCAGCACGCGCACACACCTGCCCAGCCCCCACGCGAGGCGCACGAGGGAGAGCGTCGGGCAACTGCAGTCCTCCCTGACGCAAGACAAAGAAGCGAGCGAAGAAGTAAAAGAGAAGGGGAACTCAGCCAAGCAATCGAGAAACACCAGAACACCAAATTTCATTAAAAGGTTGCAACGAGCTACAGAAAGCAAATGAACAGCCACGTCCGGCACCTAGTCTAGTCTTCTCACCAGTGTGGAGCTAAGTACTGCCACTAGGACATGGGAGGGAGCCCGCGAGGCCCAAGGGCGGCACTCCGGAGACTCCGGGGTGTGTGCAACCCCACTCATTATTACGTGAGAGTGTCACGAGAGGAGACCTTCATAGGCACTGGGCCTTGCTTCATGGGTAGACCTTCTGGAGGTGGTGGATGTTCCAGGCATTCTGGATGGGGATCCCGTCCTGCGTCTCCAGGCGCGCGGCGCTAGTCCTGGAGACACGGGCAATCCTAAACGGGCCCTCCCACATGGGTGAGAGCTTATGCAGCCCTTCCCTGGAGAGCACCCGCCTCATGACGAGATCGCCCACCTCGAGCGTCCTGGAGCGGATGCTACGGCCGTGGTACCGTCGCAGCGCCTGCTGGGACCTTGCCACTCGGAGCGAGGCTTGGCAGCGATGTTCCTACCCCAGCACGTGGTCCATCCCCCGCGTGGCGTTCTAACGTGCCTCGTCAAACGCCAAAACTCGCGCGGAGTGATGCTTGACCTCGTGAGGCAGAACCACTTCGGCTTCGTAGACGAGGAAGAACATAATCTCCCCCGTTGGCTTGGTGGCGGTGGTTCGGATGGACCACAACACGGACTGGAGCTCGTCGTGCCAGCCCCTGCCACATGCCTCGAGCTTCTTCTTGAAGGTCCTTGTCTTGAGGCCTCTCAAGACCTCCGTGTTGGCGCGCTCAGCTTGGTCGTTGCTTCTCGGGTGTGCAACTGAGGCGTAGCATATCTGTGTTCTAGGGTTAGCACAATATGTTTTGAAGAGATTGCTAGTGAACTGTGAGCCGTTATCAGTGATTATGCGATCAGGGACTCCAAACCAGCTCACGAAGCCCTTGATGAACTTGACTGCAGAGCCGGCTGGGATGGTGCGGACGGCTTCCACCTCCGCCCACTTAGTGAACTTGTCGATGGCGACGTAGAGGTAGCGGTAGACCCCAGGCGCTCGAGGGAATGGACCCAGGATATCCAGCCCCCAGACCGCAAACGGCCATGAGAGTGGGATAGTCTTGAGGCCCTGAGCGGGCTGGTGGATTTTCTTGGCATGGAACTGGCAGGCCTCGCAGGATCTCACCAGCTCGGTTGCATCGTTGAGTGTCGTGGGCCAGTAGAATCCACTGCGGAACGCCTTGCCCACCAACGTGCGTGTAACACCCACGATGCGGCTATATCTCCCACGTGTTGAGGCACGACTTAGAGGCATAACCGCATTGTAGGTATTGTCGCAAGAAAGGGTCATCTTCACACAATCCCATGTAATGAACAAGAGTGGGATAACGGGAGTTGGCTTACAATCGCCACTTCACACAATACATAAATTAATTCATACATCATCCAAAATCCACACATAGACCAACTACGGTCAAATCCAAATGAAAATAAGATAACCCCAAATGCTAGATCCCCGATCGTCCCAACTGGGCTCCACTACTGATCATCAGGAAACGAAACATAATAACGACCACGTTCCTCGTCGAACTCCCACTTCAGCTCGGTTGCGTCACCTGCACTGGTATCGTCAGCACCTGCAACTGTTTTGGTAGCATCTATGAGTCACGAGGACTCAGCAATCTCACACCCGCGAGATCAAGACTATTTAAGCTTATAGGAAAAGGATGGGGTAATGAGGTGGAACTGCAGCAAGCACTAAGCATATATGGTGGCTAACATACACAAATGAGAGCGAGAAGAGGAGCAACGCATCGGTCGCGAAGCTAGAAATGATCAAGAAGTGATCCTGAAACTACTTACGTTCATGCATAACTCAAACCGTGTTCACTTCCCGGACTCCGCCGAAAAGAGACCATCACGGCTACACACACGGTTGATGTATTTTAATTTAGTCAAGTGACAAGTTCTCTACAACCGGACATTAACAAATTCCCTTCTGCCTCATAACCGTGGGCACGGCTTTCGAAAGATAATACCCTGCAGGGGTGTCCCAACTTAGCCCATTATAAGCTCTCACGGTCAACGAAGGATAAACCTTCTCCCGGGAAGACCCGATCAGCCTCGGAATCCCGGTTTACAAGACATTTCGACAATGGTAAAACAAGACCAGCAAAGCCGCCCGAATGTGCCGACAAATCCCGATAGGAGCTGCACATATCTCATTCTCAGGGCACATCGGATGAGCCAGACATCGGGTTGGCATAGACCCTGGTTGCCCAGGGGGCGCCGGACATCGCTCGGTTTGGGCCAGCACTCGAAGGAGCACTGGTCCGGGGGGGTTAAAATAAAGATGACCCTCGGGCTCGCGAAAACCCAAGGGAAAAAGGCTTAGGTGGCAAATGGTAAAACCAAGGTTGGGCCTTGCTAGAGGAGTTTTATTCAAGGCGAACTGTCAAGGGGGTCCCATAAATCACCCAACCGCGTAAGGAACGCAAACTCAAGGAACATAATACCGGTATGACGGAAACTAGGGCGGCAAGAGTGGAACAAAACACCAGGCATAAGGCCGAGCCTTCCAACCTTTACCAAATGTATAGATGCATTAATTAAACAAGAGATATTGTGATATTCCAAAATATCCATGTTCCAACATGGAACCAACTTCAACTTCACCTACAACTAGCAACGCTATAAGAAGGGCTGAGCAAAAGCGGTAACTTAGCCAAACAACGGTTTGCTAGGAAAGGATGGTTAGAGGCTGGACATGGCAATATGGGAAGCATGATATAGCAAGTGATAGGTAGCACAGCATAGCAAAAGAGCGAACAACTAGCAAAGCAAAGATAGAAGTGATTTCGAGGGTATGGTCATCCTGCCTGCAAGGTTCTAAGAGTTGTCAAAAGCTTGATCCTCGTAAGCGTACTCAACAGGTTTCTCGTTCACGAACTCGTCTCCCGGCTCTGCCCACAGCAAGAACACAAGCAATGAAACCACAATCAATCACGGGAAAAACACAAGCAAGATGATGCAATACATGCATGATATGCGAGATGTGATATGCGATGCATATGCGTGCTCCGGAAGAAAAAAGGATGAACAGGGCATCCACTTGGCAAATCAAGTCTGCCACTGGAAAGATGAGATGATTTCAGTCGAGATCGATATAAAGATCACCAGAAACGGATGCACGGTTTGCAAATGGCAAGCAAAACAAGAATGACACGATTCTGCGATTAACAGCATGATAGCACTTAGAATACATCAAGAAACTATACTACAGCACCCCAACCTAGCAACAAAGCATATGATAGTGATCTACAGGAGATGCTTGACAAAAGATGAATACTGAGCTACGGCTAGATCACACCATAACAGGTTCAAACAAGCATGGCAAAAGTGCAAAAGATATCAGCTTCACAGACTTGGTGAAAATACTGAACATGGCTGAAACTGCATCAGGTAGCAATGTTCAGAGCAAGCAAAACAAATGCTACATGAACTTATCATAGCAAAACAAGGCTTTGCATGAATCTAATACATTCATAGAACAAAAGTCCCTTACTGATCATGAGCCAAAAAGGGACAGAAGATATGATGGCACCCATGTAAACATAGCAAGTTTCGATAACAGATTCCAGACTTGGCAGAAAACAGAGCATGGCATTAACAGAATTATGAAGGCATCTTTGTGAGCTCGATTCACTCATCACAAAGAAATTCATGAAAAAATAAGCACACCTACAGCAAGATGGCATGTTCATGAAGCTAACCATGGCAAGAGAAAGTTCATAGCATGTATGGATCAACTACAACAACCTTGGCAAAATTGAATATCATGTTAACATTCTGCCAGGAACATTTTATAGCAAAACTAGAGCAAGATTAAGACATGCTAGAGCACTCCATAATTTCAACTAGAGGCATGGATGGATAGAGCACAACTATATGTACAAAACATCCTTAATGAACATACTCAAAAGAAGCATGGATCTCACTGTAGACACATGGATACATGGCATCAAAATAACAGCAGGTAAAAGACTTCGCAAATCCCAAGTCCGTGAAAACAGAAACATCATGAACCTAGTTTGCATGCTTGTGCTAGTCACCACATAGATCACAAAAATACATGGCATACACCTCTGTAAAGATGGCATGGCATAGATCAAAACACATGTAGAGCTCATGCTCATAAGATGCACACATCAATTACAACAAAAATAACAAATCACCAAGTTCTGATAAGTAACAGCAGTAAACATCATATAGCACTCTTGCACCAGAGATTTAGGCATCAAGATGAACTCAAATGAGCATGGCACAATGGAACAAAATGAAGAGCATCTCGAGGCGAACATTTCGATATATCATGCACGCAAAACGGAGTAGTATGCAAGGAGATATGATGTGATGAACAGAGCAATATATTGTGAAAACTTCAGGACTTGGAAGATATTTCGGGGTCAACCTCTTTGGACCTGTAGAGCTCTTGCCCATAAGATGCACACATCAAATGCAACAAAAATAACAAAACATCAAGTTCTGATAAGTAACAGCAGTAAACATCATATAGCACTCTTTCACCAGAGATTTGGGCATCAAGATAGACTCAAACGAGCATGGCACAATGGAACAAACTGAAGAGCATCTCGTGATGAACATTTTGATATAATATGCACGCAAAACGGAGCAGTATGCAATGAGATATGCCATGACGAACAGAGCAACATATTATGATATCTTCGAGACTTAGCAAAAAAACGAGGGGGGAGTCAACCTCGTCAGATCCAGATCCGGCGCGGAGTTCGAGGTTCACCGGGGCGCTCACCGGAGTTGGAGGACGGGGAGGCCGGAGCTCGGACGGGGGGAAGGCGCCGGAGTCGGGGCGGCATCGGGGCACGCCGGCGCGGGACGGCGCGGGTCCCGTGACCGGGCGCGGCGGCGAGGGAGAGGAGGTGGCGGCGGCCGCCGGGGCGGACGGAGGCGGTGGCGACCGGCAGGCGGCGGGGCGCGCGCTCGGGCGGCGGGGGAGCAGCGGGAGGGCGTGGGTGGCGGGGGAGCGCCCGGGCTCGGGGCGGCGGCGGCGTTTCGTCCGACCGGACCGGACGTGTCCGGTGGCGGAGAGGGAGCGGGCTAGGGTTTCGGGGCCCGGATTTGGAGGAGGGTGCGCATATTTATAGGTAGAGGGAGCTAGGAGGCTCCAAATGGAGTGCGGTTTTCGCCCACACGATCCTGATCCGATGACGGAGAGCATGGAAGTGACTTAGATGGGTTATTGGGCTGTCTGGAGGGGTGTTTGGCTGCAACACACAAAAGGACTTTGCGTTTACCCGGTTAACCGTTGGAGCATCAAACGACCTCCAACTGGAACGAAACTTGACAGGTGGTCTACCGGTGGTGTACCAAGGCCACTTGGCAAGACTCGGTCCATTCCGAGAACGTTTAACACCCGCTCACGAAAAGAAACAAGAGGGGTGCGTCGGTGCATGTGGGAGTGCCGGATTGCAAAACGGACAACGGGGAAAATGCTCGGATGCATGAGACGAAGACGTATGCAAATGAGATGCACATGACGACATGATATGAGATGCATGACATGAACAAAATGCAAAACGAAAAACAAAACCCGACCACGAAGGGAATATCATAACACATAGCCGAAAATGGCAAGAGTTGGAGTTACAAATATGGAAAGTTACATCCGGGGTGTTACAGTGCGCGACGACGAATGGTGCCTGTAGTCTCTGCCGTGTATGTCGGCTAGCAGCTAACACCCCTACTCCCTGGAGATGCATCGCAAGGAAACATCATTCGGTAGTTTCCGGCATAGCTCACCGTCCTGGAGGCAATAGGCTGCAGCTTGCCAAGCCACGCACTCCGCGTCCTCCTCCTTCTCCGGCAGGGTTCCTTGCAGCAGATACGCCTTGAATTCTTCAGTCCAGCACCCCTCTTGAGGTTCGAGCGCGAGGAGCAGGCGCGCTCCTAAGGTCGGGCCGTAGGTAGGGGCTCCCGAGGTTGGTGGCGGGGGGAGCTCCTCCTGAGGCAGCGTAGGCTCTGCAGCCGGAGGGGCCGCTGAATGCTTGAAGAGTCACTCCTCGAAGACGCCGGGCTCCTGGGGCTGACGCCTCGACGCCCTTTTGGTGATGTCATCGGCTTCCTTGTGTGTGCCGCGAGGCACATGCTGCAGTTCTAGGCCTAAGAATTGCTTCTCCATTTTGTGTACCGCCATGAGGTATGCCTCCATGTGCTTGTCCTTCGGCTCATACACCTTGTTGGAAAAGTTGACGAGGAGTTGAGAGTCGCCCTTGATGGTGAGGCACTTCACCCCCAAGGCCGCCGCAGCCTTGAGGCCGGCGATCAATCCCTCGTATTCCGCGATGTTGTTGGAGACCTTCTTGCCCCATTGGAAGCAGAGCTACACAGTATAGTAGAGCTTGTCCTCGGTGGGAGAGATGAGCACGGCCCCAGCCCCCGCGCCTTGGCGCGTGAAGGCGCCATCGAAGTACATGACCCAGCCATCTGGTGCTTCACTCCCTAGCAAGAGAGGCCGGTCCTCGCCCGCTTCAGGCCCTGGAACGTCAGTCCACTCCGCCATGAAGTCGGCGAGCGCGGATCCCTTCATGACCCTGGTGGTGCTGAACTCCAGCTGGAATGCCTGCAGCTCGATGTTCCACTCGGCGACCCTCCCCGCAGCATTGGGGCTCCGGAGTACCATCTCAAGTGGGTAAGCTGAGACGACCTTGATGAGGTGGCCTTGGAAGTAGTGGCATAACTTGCGCGAGGCCACGAGGAGCGCAAGCAGAAGCTTCTACGGCATAGGGTAGCGCGTCCGCGCATCTCGTAATACCGTGCTGACGAAGTACGCCGGGTGTTCGACGAGGGCGGAAGTGTTGGTGGAGTCTGAGATCTCCTGAGGCTGGGGTGCTTCCTGAGGCTGGGGGACCTCAGGAGTTCGGTCGCCTATCGTGGCTACCGCAGCCTCAGGAGCGTCGTCTTGTGGAGCTCGGTCATCTGCTGGCGCTGCTGTGGCTTCAGGGGCGTCGTCTTGGTGCTGCATCATCCTGACCGAATGCGCGGCGTCGGGTGACCAGCTCTTGGCCTAGCGCTCCTCCCTGACGGCGACTAGTGCTGCGCTAGCGGAATGAGGCGTGGCGGCCAGGTAAAGCACCATGGGCTCGAGGGGACGCGGCACCACCATCACTGGTGGGCTGGTTAGGTATCTCTTGAGGTCTTGAAATGCCACGTCGGCCTCCGAGGTCCACTCGAACGGGCCCTTCTTCTTCATCAGCTTCAAGAACGGGAGGGCGCGCTCCCCCAGCTTGGAGATGAAGCGCCACAGCGAGGTCACGCAGCCCATGAGTTTTTGCATTTCCTTGAGAGTCTGCGGCGGGCTCATGTCTTCTATTGCTCTGACCTTCTCCGGGTTCGCCTCGATCCCCCTGTGCGACACGAGAAAACCCAGCAGCTTGCCGGAGGGGACGCCGAACACGCATTTCTCCAGGTTCAGCCGCAGGTCTACCTTGCACAGGCTGGCGAAAGTCTCCTCCAGATCCTGAATGAGGTCCTTGCCTCCCGAGATTTCACCACGAAGCCGTTGACGTAGGCCTCAGCGTTCCTCCCGAGCTGTTGGCCAAGAGCGATGTGCATCAGCCGCTGGAAGGTCGCCCCAGCGTAACACAGCCCGAACGGCATGCAGGTGTAGCAGTACACCCCGCACAGGGTAAAGAAAGCCATCTTCTCTACGTCCTCCACCGCCATCTTGATCTGAGATCTCCTGAGGCTGGGGTGCTTCCTGAGGCTGGGGGACCTCAGGAGTTCGGTCGCCTATCGTGGCTACCGCAGCCTCAGGAGCGTCGTCTTGTGGAGCTCGGTCATCTGCTGGCGCTGCTGTGGCTTCAGGGGCGTCGTCTTGGTGCTGCATCATCCTGACCGAATGCGCGGCGTCGGGTGACCAGCTCTTGGCCTAGCGCTCCTCCCTGACGGCGACTAGTGCTGCGCTAGCGGAATGAGGCGTGGCGGCCAGGTAAAGCACCATGGGCTCGAGGGGACGCGGCACCACCATCACTGGTGGGCTGGTTAGGTATCTCTTGAGGTCTTGAAATGCCACGTCGGCCTCCGAGGTCCACTCGAACGGGCCCTTCTTCTTCATCAGCTTCAAGAACGGGAGGGCGCGCTCCCCCAGCTTGGAGATGAAGCGCCACAGCGAGGTCACGCAGCCCATGAGTTTTTGCATTTCCTTGAGAGTCTGCGGCGGGCTCATGTCTTCTATTGCTCTGACCTTCTCCGGGTTCGCCTCGATCCCCCTGTGCGACACGAGAAAACCCAGCAGCTTGCCGGAGGGGACGCCGAACACGCATTTCTCCAGGTTCAGCCGCAGGTCTACCTTGCACAGGCTGGCGAAAGTCTCCTCCAGATCCTGAATGAGGTCCTTGCCTCCCGAGATTTCACCACGAAGCCGTTGACGTAGGCCTCAGCGTTCCTCCCGAGCTGTTGGCCAAGAGCGATGTGCATCAGCCGCTGGAAGGTCGCCCCAGCGTAACACAGCCCGAACGGCATGCAGGTGTAGCAGTACACCCCGCACAGGGTAAAGAAAGCCATCTTCTCTACGTCCTCCACCGCCATCTTGAGAAAGCATCTAGGAAACATAACATGTCGCACTCGGCGGTGGATTCGATGATCTGATCAATGCGCGGAAGCGGGAACGGGTCCTGAGGGCAGGCCTTGTTGAGGTTAGTGAAGTCGACACACATGCATTCCTTCCCGCCCTTCTTGGGCACGACGACGGGGTTCGCCAGCCACACCGGGTACCGGACTTCGCGGATGACACATGCTGCTTGCAGCTTGTGGGTCTCCTGGACGATGAAGGACTGCTTCTCTATGGACTATCGTCGTGCCTTCTGCTTCACCGGGTGCACCAGCTGCTTGGGCTCCCAGGCGAATGCCTCCTTGTTAGTGTGCAGGAATTTCACTAGTGCCTCCTCTTGGTCCGGGGTGAGGTCGGTGCCTATGGTGAAGGTGGCTCCTAAGGCCCCATCCTCATCGACCGACACCTTCTTCGTCTTCGCCTGATCTTGTGAGAACAACTGCTTCTTCTTCGCCGGCGCCGCCCCCTGGGCCCCAGATGCTGCTTCATCAGTGGGGCGTGCTGCCACTTCGGCCCTGAAGGTGAGCCTGAGGGCCATCAGGGCCTCCTTGGTGTCTCCGGCCATGGCCAGGACGCCGCTGCTCTCCGACATCTTCATCATGTTGTAAGTAGGATGGGTTGCAGCCACGAACTTGGCCTGGGCTGGGTACCCGAGGATGGCATTATACAGGAGGCCGATGCGGGTGATGTTGAAGTCAATAAGCTCGGTGTGGTAGTTGTCATGGGTACGAAAGGTTACAGGGAGGCGGATCTGCCCTAGGGGGCTGATGGAACCATCACCAACTCTGGATAAGGGCTTGGTGTGACGGAGCCGGCCGAGCGGCACGTGGAGCAAGCTGAAAGCTTCCACGGAGAGCACGTTGAGGCCGGCTCCGCCACCAATGAGGGTCTTGGTAACTGCCACATTGCTGATGGTGGGCATGCAGAGCATTGGGAGTGCGCCCGAGCCCGCGGTGGTTGCCGGATGGTCCCCCGAGTCGAAGGTGAGGTCGGCCTTGGGTGCCGCCCATCCCGGAGTGGCCCCCTACTACACACGGGCGGTGCCCATCTGGCGGATGAACTGCTTGACATGGTGAACCGAGGGCGGCGCCTGCGAACCACCAAGGAGGGCTGCGACGGCGAGGGGCGCCGGTGCCGCGAAGCGTGCGATGAAGAGACCGCACAGCTCCTCCCAGAAGGCCACAGAGGACTCGGCAGGTTGAGCAGCCAAGCGCGCGGCACGCCAGCGGGGCCATGGGGAACCAGTTGGCCATGACCTTGTCCTCGCCTCCGGCCACCCGAACGGCCTCCTCGTACGCCTGGAGGAAGGCCACTGGGTCCGCGGCGCCGAAGTAGCGAGGTGGCATCTCTGGCTTGAACTTGGGCGGCCACCGCACCCGCCGCAAGGCGGGGGCGAAGGCTCGGAGCCCCACCGCGCCCTCGCGCGGGCCCGTTGCTCCGGTCGGAGGAGCGGCGCTCGCCATGGGAGCCGAGCGGAGAGGCGAAACGGGCGAAGGAGCGGAGCGGACAGAGAGGCGAAGCTTCGACGCACCCCTACCTGGCGCGCCAAATGTCGGATTACGGGTTCCGCAAACCCTTGAGAGGTTCGAACTCTGGGGTGCGCACGAAGAACAATCTCTCCCCAGCTCACTCGCTCAACGATTCCATGGCCTAGCTCGACGAACCCGAAGAACAGGGGACACAGGGGTTTATACTGGTTCGGGCCACCTTGCGGTGTAATACCCCTACTCCAGTTTGTGGTGGATTGCCTCATGGGGCTGAGGATGAACTAATACAGTGGATGAACAGCCTCAGGAGGTGAGGTGTTCTTGAGCTCGATGAGCTGGTGGGTGTGAGGATGGTCTGAATGATCCGTCCTCTGCTATGGTGGTGGCTAGGTCCTATTTATAGTGGCCATGGTCCTCTTCCCAAATGTTTGGCGGGAAGGGACCCCACAACGGCCAAGTTTGAAGGGGGACAACTAGTACAAGCTATCCTGACAAAAGGTGGTCTTCGCCTGCCAAAGGCTCTGGTGGTGACACTATTGTGGGCTCCGTGATGACCTCCGTCCTGCCGTCCTGCTCGTCTTGGTCTTGTTGCACCGATATGGAAATCTTTGCTTGATGCCTCAGGACCCTGCGCCTGCGCTTGCCTCCTTAGCACCAAAGAGGAAACTGGTACGGTGCGCCCACTGGTGCCCGCCTGGCCTTGGTCGTCATGGCTCACGTCATGCAAGCCTCGCGAGGTGCACCTTGCATAGGTATCTCCGCTCCTCGGGAGCCAGCCTAGTGAGGCTGCCCCCAGGGAGGTCTTGGTATCGTCCACCTCGCGAGGCTTGGCCCCTCGTGAGGGTCTTGAACTGTTATTGCCGAAGCTGGGCCATACCTGGCCGTTAACGGAGCCATGCTCACGGGCCGCAGGCAGGCATGTCTGGGCACCCCCGTTCCCAGGACGCCGACAGCAGGAGCAGGCGGCACGGCCGGCGCTAGTTTGGGCGGCTGGAGCAAGAAGACCAGAGGTTGAAGAAGCACGATGGCCGTTGGATGGACATCATACGGTCACTTCAGCTAGAATCGTTTATATTGACTAAGTTGACAAAGCCATTGGTACGTGTCAATTTAGTTGGCCCACAGGTCAGCCTCTGAAACGATGCACCCCAGATGTCTGGGGGAGGAATCATTTTTTGAACTACAAAAGCAACATCCAACTTCAACCTGGCGGCCTCTGCACACAAAACCTCGGCTGAAGCAAGAATATCTGAGATTGAAGAAGAAGCACGACATCCATTGGATGGACATCCAACGGCCACTGCTGCTAGAACCGTGTGTTGACTATAAGTTGACAAAGCCTTGCATACGCGTCAACTTAGTTTTTTTAGGGGACGCATCAACTTAGTAGGCCCACAAGTTTGTGGCAGAGAACATATAGCCCATTTGCGATTTGTAAGAATGTACAGCCCATTTTTGAATTCTAATGGAATTTACTAGAGCCCATTTACAGTTTGTTAAAAGTACAGCCCATTTTCTTGCTAGGACAGCAATTAATAATTTCAACCAACTGCTCAAAATAGAATTCAATAAAATTTCCCACATTTTGATGGGATCCGAAATATTTTATCCCGAAATTTCTAGTCAGATTAAATATAATTTCAAAATAAATTTGTATTACGTAAAAATCCAATGAAATATTACGCAAGCAACAAGTAATGAAATTAAAATTTTCAAAATCCAAAAATAGTATTTTAAAAAAACTAATTACGTGTTTGGTGCATTTTTTATAGTTACTGCATAGTTTTTGTAATTACATCCCATTTATTATTTCCTAAAGCCCATTTTCTTGTTAACCCTAATTCATCCCTCCTAGGAAAGATTTGCAGCTCAGCGGGGCAGAGAATAACAAGTTGACCCGGATATTGTGTACAACTGTCGGCCTAGTTGCATTGCTGATGTTCAAAAAAAGGCTTGTGTAGTACAGTACAACTTTACATGGCTACTCAGCCCACATTCAGCGACGCCGGAAAGGCCCAAACAAGGCTTATGTACAACTTTTTGAAGTCACTGAGCTCAATTAATAACTTAAGAAAAAAGTTAGAGTATAGTGGAACCTAATTAAAAGATGTCACGAGCGAAGAAATAATTCAATGGTTCCCACTTGTGCGTGCGTGTGCATGTGTGTGTGTGTGTGTGTGTCTGTGTGTGTGTGTGGGAGAGAGAGAGAGAGACCCATCGGTCGATGCTCGTAAATACGTCTTTCAGCCATATGCATTGCTGATGCTCAGTAAAACTTATATAGTTGACACAGTCATATAGAACATCATACCACACTGAACTTGCATACAAAAGTTTCACGCAGGCGGCACAATCAGGGTGGAAGCAGTGGATCGCTAAAGAAGCAGTGGCCTCCACCGCGCGATGGAGTAGGCCCTGTGCCATCCATCGTTCCGAGCAACACGGGGTAAGTTTGACGTTGACTCCTATAATGGACGTCGTCGACGGACCCTGGCACCAGCGGCGGCGGCAGGACTTTGATTGATGGATTGACCACTTCTTCGACATGCACGAACACTCGATACAGGTACATCCCTAATGTGGTCCGCAGCGGCCTTGGTGGCGATGAATAGTACAACCCAGGTTCCTGCATCGGTATCTCAACACCAATCAACTTCGGTATGGTGGACGGCTTCTTCATCCATGCCATAACCATCAGAGCCCAGCTGTCTGGAGGAACAAACATACTTAAGAGCTCACCTACAAGTTCGTTGATAAGCTCATTCATGGACTCGCTCTTCCAAGCACATTGAGGAATGCCGTGGAAGGTAAGCTTTGTTAAAAACTCAAGCTCAGAGGGCACCGAGCCCCATCCTGGGTGCCACCGATCAAAGCTCACCAGCGCGCCATCGCAAAACAAACGCCGAGAAGATTCGAACACACGACTATAGTCGAAAGTTGTCCAGAATCTGACAAAGAAATCAGCCGGTGGCGGATAGACTTCGACGAGCAAGTCACTTATTTGGATGCCGTGCGCAATGCCAAGAGCTTTGACAAGGTCGTCCGGCGAGACGGGAGGCTGGTCGCCGTTGATGGTTACCATCAGCACTTTGCTGGCAAACTGTTCGTCAAGCGCCGCCATGCCACTATTGAGCGACAGCACGCAGCGCCCGAAGGCAGGACGGACCTCAGGATTTCCGGCTCAAAGATTCGCGTTGACCGGTGACATGATAGTGCGCTTGAGTACAGGGAGTACATGAGGGGGGATTTGGGGGAACTGGAGTAGGAATCGAGATTCCAGAGGTGGGGGAGGGGCGGGAGATTGGGGATGAAAAGGTAGCATGAATTTTGAACACGCGCCAATATGCTCTTGGCGCGCAAGCGCACGAAAACACCGATGGGACCCACATGTCGGCCTAAGAGTCCTTATTCTTTTTTTTGAGAGCCCGGCCTTTTTTTAGGATCTTTTGAGAGCCCGACCTGAGAGTCATAATTGACTTGTTTGGCATTGCATTACTACTCGGCCCATATTGAACGACACCTCACTGGCCCAAACAAGTGTACATCATCGAAAAGACACTTAGCTCAAATTATAACTTGAAAAAGGAGATATACTCTGAACACTGGAGAATGGTGATGCCCTCATTTAGCCCACCAGCAGTTCAAGACAATAAACAGTTCGAAACAACAATATATACAACATTCAAACACTAACTAGTGACTACTACTGACATAACCAGCAAGACATGATAGTTCATAAGAAGTCTTGCTACACCACCAAAACGCACCCATCTGCAGCACTCAGTCTCTCGTGATCCAGACGAGAATGACATTCTAAATAGAGGCAACTATTACATAGTAAGAGTGACATAGTGGAGGATGACCAAATGACAAGGAATATGCATAACAAAAGAGAGAACTACCCATCCAGAACAAGCAGCAAAGACAACAAGTCATTCGAAGAGGGATGATCCAACACCATCATAATTTGCAGCCCCGCTTCAGCGACCAGTGATCCAGAGACACCAGTACTCCACCGTTTCGACGCAACATCCGAATTACCTATCAACCTGAAGCCTTGAACCCCATCACTGTCTGTCGGACTTGAGACATCCAAGGATCAAAGTTAATCTAGATGCCTTTGTCATTCTCACCTTCTTTTTGCCGTAGGCTGTATCGTTGACAATCAGGGGAGTTTGCTCCCGAAGTCCTAGGGCTTGCCGTGTAGACATAGTTTTCCATAGAAAATAAAGCCTCTCTGCAATCAAGGTCCTTGCCAACAGTGATCTCCTAGTTAATCGGATAATTGAGTCCGAGAAACAGGGAGTGTGAACCAAGGCTGTTTACCCGCCTCCAACTCAAAAATCCTGAAGGCCCCAACAAACTGGTATCCTGCTCATAGACATAACAGCCACTGTCCGGATACTCACGTATTTCACGGTGCTTGTACACAGTGGGGTGTTTGCAATATAACTTTTCCGGCTCATGTGTGGGAATGATCATCAGTCTTTTCCCGTCGTCTGATCAAGCGAGGAACCAGTTGTGCTTCCTTTTTTGCAAAGGTGATGTGATTACAAAGGGCAGTAACTATAGGGACACTGCATCATATCATAAAGGGCATGCATTGTTAATGTAAGATCAACATTGTTCAGAGTATGAGTAGGATAATGCAAGAAACAACATTGATATGTGCATGTTGGAACTGGGAGGAAAATTCAGGGAAATGTATATTAGGTTCGAAAATATAGAAGTGCCATGCATGGTTATAATCATGTTATCTCGCAATCGATTCTTCACAGGAAACTACCATGTCATGCATGTTATGTAATCATGTTTTGTCCTCACAAAAAAATTCTTCAAGGAAACTAACAGACCATGCATTATCATATACTCATGTTCTGTGGGAAAAAAATTGTGAGGATATTATTCTAGCCATTGATTGCTGAAGGGCGAATATAGGTATCTACACATGGTAAGCATTACAGGATTTCACTACTTCCAAATATAGAGTTCTCCATATGTACATTTACTTCCCTAGTGTATGGTTAGATGAAACCAACAGTGTGATGCATGTTTCTACATCATGAAAATGAGGAAACTAACATGGCCATTGATACACACTCATATTTAGTAGTATATAGATTACTATAAAATAAGGAGAATATCCATATCTTCCTAACCGTTTGATTATTCAGGGGTACAAATTGGCTGTAATGACATGGTCACAATCGCATGAATTAACTCATTCCTAATATAGCTGATTTACAGTGTCTCTAATACATTGACATAGTTCTACTCAAATTCTGCTCAAACAGGGATATGCCAATCATCACAAAAAGTTCAAACAGTGTCATGGCGTTATCATTAACACCAGACGGAAACAACTTACACGCGCCGTCCCAGCAATACATGGTGCCATCTGCTTTGTCAATCGCGTAGATGAGGCCATTGTGTTCAATAGCATTACAGAAGTGTGTATCAGCTTTGATGATCCACTACGAGGTGAGCTGTCTCCAGCTAAAGAAGGCACCAGCTGAAAGATAGGCGAGTCCGCAGTCGAACAAGGCAACTAGCTTGAAGTCTGTGTAATTCGCATCTCGTGTGGGCGCTTGGCAGATTACAATCTTCTGCACAAGGTGCGTCCAAATGACTTCGTAATCTAGATGACTTGGACCGCGACAGTTAAACCCTATATAATCCAACGTAGGAAGGATAATCTCATGGGAGGTGTGGAAGTTCACGAGCACCAACTTTTTTTGGTCTTGTCTGACGGCAGCCATCCAGTGGGAGTTCATGCCGACCCATTACATACCTGCCAAGAAGTTTCATGCGATGGTGATTGGATCGAAGTCAAGGGAAACGATGTATGGCGACCCACTACATACCTGCAAAGAAGTTTCGGCTAACGGAGGTCGGATTGAAGTCGAGGGGCCTCATGTACGCCTCCGTATCATGGTGAGAAAATCTCGCAAGACCAGATAGCAGCAAGCAGGGTGTCTTAAAAGCTTAGGCCTCGCTTTGATGATGGCCGTGTGCATGTCCCTCGAGCATGTAGCCAGCCGCAGGGCGCTCAACATATCCATTCACGAACAACAGAGGTCGAGGATGTCACTGGGGAGATTGCTCCAATCGCGGGTAATATGGATGCTGCGCGGTTCACGTTCAGCCATGGTGGAGTTTGGAAGGTGGGGTTTTTGGGGTCTTGATTTAGGGGTGAGAAGGCGAGCGAGGCAAGGGTATGCGGGGCACAGTGAGATGATGAAGAGTGAACTCAGGATCTCCGGCAAGACGGAGATGGAGATGGAGTGGTGCTAGGGGAGAGGGAGACGAGGCGAGGCGTAGATGGTGTGCATGTCTTTGGAACAACTAGCAGCGTAGGTCTGCTTGCCTATAAGGAACTATTTATTCACCTAGCTTTCTCTACTACTCCTTCCAGTGATCCGTAAGCAATGCATGTGTTCATAGACATGACAGCTTGTCCATGGAAGTTCAACTACAGCGGCCATCACATTTCATCCATTGCCACTCGCAATTCCCACGACGTCGCTCCAACCCACGGCACCACGTCCCCCGATGTGCGCCTCACCCCTCTCGGCCGCACCGCCCCTCTGCCTTTGTGTGCATGACATGTGGGCCACCTAAAATGCGGTGAGCATCAAGTTTCTACAATAGCCACACATGATTCCCACGACGCCGCTCGAACCCATGACACCACACGTCCCCCAACATGTGGCTCACCCCTCTCGGCCCCACTGCCCCTCTCCCTTCGGGAGCATTACATGTGGACCAGCCACCTATCGGGTCCACATGTTATTGACTCAAAGAAGGTGTAGTAAGGCGCTGAAGCTCAGTCCCAAGGGCCCCGAGAGGGAAATGTAACTCCTGCACCAGGCCTTGTGGTGCTAACGCTGCATGAACTCGTGCCAAACTCGAGATTTGTTTCTTACTAGTACATGCACGCAACAATTTAATGGACATTGTAATCTCAACATGTGATGGGGAGCTCTAAATTTGAATTTGAAACTTATAAAACGAAAAAATTCAAAACAAATAAACAGGAAGAGAGGGAGTATACCGTAGGATGTGTCCCATACGAAACAAGTCCCCTGGTTTGTCACCACGAAGATGCGGTTAGAAAGGAGCACAGCGTCTTCGTACTCGTACGGCAACAAATCGGACATAGACAGCATGGTCCACCTTTGACCGCCATGTGTAGGGTTCGTGAAAGCAATCGCGATGTCAAACACCATGATGAGAGTGTAATTTTGGTTGGCGGACGACCTTATCGGGCCTTCCAGGATTGCTATCTTCTTTAATCTCACCATGGTTCCATCGTACCAATTCAGGCGGTGGCCCGTTGCATGGCTGATGCCAATGTTAGACAAAGGTTCTATGGGAACGGTGTCACCATTGTAAATGTTGTGCAAATTGATGTTGGTACCCTCCCATGCATATGCAAGCCAATCTCCACTGGCACCAAGCCTAACCTGTGAAGCAGCGGGCAGCGGGAGAATTAGGAAATGGACACGGAATTAGTCTTTAGAATGCATTTACTACGTGATCAAACTCATCCCTTACCTGCTCATCGGACAAAATCCGAGTGCCCCCCAACGTCAGCATCTCAAGGGGCGTCAACTGCAACTACGACCACGCCGCGCTGGAGATACCCCCAAGGAAACATCCTTGTGCGTTGCACATAACGTCAAGATGCATTTTTATGAGTAGTTTATCTTGTGAGAGAAAAGGATGAACGGGGGAAGGCGTTATTTGCAAATGTGGAGAGGGGTGTGGTTATCTTTTGCAAAATTGCCATAGTTTTCTTCCTATCCGTCAGATATAAATCGGACGGCCTATATTGCAGGATGGCAGGCACACCATCATCACCAACTCTGTTTTTTGTAAGAGTAGTAGACTAGCAAGATGCCCGTGCCTTGCACAGAACATCAAGATGCATTTGTATGAGTAGTTTATCTTGTGGGAGAAAAGGATGAACGAGGGAAGGCCTTATTTGCAAATGTGGAGAGGAGTGTGGGTATATTTTTGCAAAATTGCCATAGTTTCCTTCCTATCTGTCAGATATAAATCGGACGACCTATATTGCAGGATGGCAGGCACACCATCATCAACAACTCTTTTTTTATAGGAGTAGTGATAGAGACTACTACTACCAATGTGCCGGCCCGTGCATTGCAATGGATCCAAAGTAGTAGAATAATACTTGTTCACGGGTTTGAAATATAAACACTCTAGTTTTGATATACATATATCAGTAAAAATAAATCATGCTTCACTCAAAAAATATTCCTCGGGATGTTTTGATGGGGTGAGGGACGGGGTGGCTGGTTTGAAGATAACAGGTTTAAAAAAATTGGTGCTGTTTTTTTTTTACATTTTGTAGCGTGGCACGACATCCGGTGGACCTAAGCGTCTGAAAAAAAATTGAATTTTGGGTCGGTGGCACGCCCTGCGGCAAGATGTCTGTGTGGGCTTCTTCTATAACTAGCAAGATGCCCGTGCATTGCAGGGAACATCAAGATGCATTTTTTACAAAACACCTGCTGTGATTGACCCTTGCAGGAGTAATCCCATGTGTAAAAACTAATGATATCTCAAGAATTTTATCGGAAATATGGTATCTTTGGAACAAGTTTTCTCTACTACTGCTCCTTGCAGTGAACGGTATGCAATGCATGTGTCAGCAGACATGACAGCTTGTCCATGGAAGTTGAACCACGACGACCATCATGTTTCTACCACTGCCACACGTGATTCCCACGACGCTGCTCCAACCCACGGCACGACGTCCCCCGACGTGCGCCTCGTCCCTCTCGGACCCACTACTCCTCTGCCTTTGTGTGCATGACATGCGGGCCAGTTGACCTGCGGCATCCATCAAGTTTCTACCACGGCCACACCTGATTGGACGCGGTTTGCCTGCTCCGCTCCTGTGCTCCGATCCGTACTCCCGCACCATCGAATTTTCATCCAGCGGCTGTGACACATTTCATCCCGGGTATCAATTCTCAGCTGGAGTACTTCTGTACTACAAGTAGTACCCGCCGGTGTGGCCATCTACACCTCGTAATGCCCCGACGCCCAGCTGTGGCACCCTCGCCACGGCCACGCCACCACCGGCCGGTTCATCTCAAACGAGAGAGTCGCGAACCACGCCACCACCATGAGAATGACATGTGGGCCAGCCGCTTTTAAGGTCCACATGTCATTGAATCATAGGCCGGTGCACTATGCCACTGAAGCTCGGTCTCGTGGGCCCCGAGAGGGAAATGTAACTCCTGCGGCAGGCCTTGTGGTGCTCCCACAGTACGAACTCATGCCAAACCCGGCATTTGTTTCTTACTACTACCAATGTGCCGGCCCGTGCGTTGCAATGGATCCAAAGTATATGTATTTAGTGGAGTGCACTCTAAACACATTATCTATTTATTTATCTCTAGCCTTTCCTAGCCATGCAACCAAGGCACATAAGCTTCATGGGTGCCCCACACATCATATTATTCATACTACATTGACTGAAAAAAGATAAATCAACCACAACAAGATCTTCCCGTTTTTTGTTCCCACAATGTTGTGTCGTGCATGTACCTAGTTGTATAGTGGTAGTACTAGTTTTAGTACAAACTTCGTACTAGTAGGAGTAGTAGTACGGAGTGCTCCTACTCTATCAACGAGCCCCATCTGACACCAAATTTCTTGACTTTCGTGCTTCAGCTAGATCTTCCCCTGCTCTTTATGTTTTCCGACGCAGCGGGCGGGGTGCGGTTTGCCTATAGTCGGTTTGCTCAACTGCGGTCCCACATGAAAGTGAAAATGCTAGGCTACATGCCTTCCCTAGCTATGTGGCGTGCCGGACGGGCCTTGGAGTACTCCCGATTCCCGGGCGTGTTGGGGTGCGACGCAAACGCGGCAGGCCTTTTCCTTTTACTAGCGATGTGCCCGTGCGTTGTGATGGATCCAAAGTAGTAGAATAGTAGTACTTGTTCACAAACTTGAAAGAAAACACTCTTGTTTTGATAAACATATATACCACTAAAAATATATCACTTTTCACTCAAAATATATTTCTCAGACTGTTTTGATGAGGTGAGGGAGGGATGTGGTTGCTTTCAAGATAATAAGGGGTTTTCTGGAAATTGGTGCAAAGAAGTGGTCTATTGTTCAAAAATGCCACAACTTACCTCACAGCCATTAGATGCAGATCTAATGGTCAGAAACGACGGATGGCAGACACACCACCATCACCAACTGAGTCTTTTATAGGAGTAGGAGTAGAGAAACATGTATAAACTGTAACATTTGGTTTTGCTCCTTGGCACGATCGATAGATAGAAATAACGATTGGAAACACTAGGGTAGGGCCTTTTCCGCCAAATAAGTAGGGTAGTAGCTAGGTTGGCGCATCATCGGTTTGGTCACATGCGATCCGACATGTTCTAGTGTTTCTAGCAAGATGCCCGTGCATTGCACGAAGTTGATGGAAAAGGTAAGCACAACTTATAAATTGACGGATGGAGTACTAGTTACAGTGATGCATATAATTAAGCAAAGGGATCACACATGTCTATATTGACTGGAACGAGAATGCAATAGCACAATAGTAATTAAGGCCATGATGATGCGATCGCAGTGGTGGTTACAGGAGGCAAGAAGAAAGATGCATCCATCAACGTACAACCTCCTCCTCCTCAATGCTAAGGAGTGGCGGCTTTTGTGGCGAGGTCAAGGTGCTTCTCAGCAAAGGCATCCAAGGCTTCCAGCCGGTTGACGAAGGCCAACGTCGTAGCGTCCTCACTGACCTCGTAGATACATATGTACACGACTTGCTCGTACACGTGGATGTGTAGGTCGACGAATTCTCGCAGGGCGAGGCGCCTCGCGGCGAGCGCGACCTCCAGGTGGACATTCTTCGTGGCATCGATGGGCAGCCGCAGGGCCACTAGTGCTTGAAAGAGGTTTCGGCCATGGAGGCTGATTAGGGTGGCAGGCAATTAGGAGCCCGGGCACACGGGCTGGAGGAGTACAGCGATGTCATCCGTGAGCTTCTTGACGACGGTGAACTTGTTGGTGGTGGCAACGATCATCTGGTCCAACTGAGAGTCGTAGCTGGCGTCGACGATGGCCATCCACCAACCGGTCACCAACACCGTCTGGAGACGATCCTCAGTAATTAATATGATAGGAAAACAGACCATCAATATTTGTTCAAAATGCAAATACAAAGATACCATCTACTTGGCACAATCTACTTTGGTCAATGTCTTCCACGGAGATCCCATTGCCTAATTTAAACGAAGAACACATGACCCAAATTTAAATGAAGAACAATTATTTATTCAAATTCGATGGTCCAAGTGGCTGGTTATTATCATATAGTCGCACCACCTGAAAGCATCATATAGCAGCAGCAGCAGCTCATAGAAACTCATCATATAGCAGCAGCAGCAGTGTGCAATTCATCATATACCAGCAGCAGCTCATAGCAATTCATCATATAGCAGCAGCTGGAGCAGCTCATAGCAATTCATCATATAGCAGCAGCAGTAGCAGCTCATAGCAATTCATCATACACTACTGCAGGTTGCTGCTAACATGACACTACGATCAGAGACCCTTTGACGAAGCTGTGCACGATGCATTAATTGCAAATGGTGATGTAAAAACCGTAAAAAAGACGCAAAACATTTGCGATGAATGATACATCAAACACGGTTCAGATTTTAGTTGCGTGTGCGATGTTGGGCATACGGTTGATCCATATGAACCATTTGCGATGAGAAAGAACAACTGAAATGGGCAGCCAGATCAAGGTTTGTGCGATATAAGACACACAGTTCGATCCGATGAACCATTTGTGATGATTGAGGTGAACACAAACGTTTTGGCGTACCAAGATGTGTGTGATACCGGGCAAACAGGCCGGTAATCAAAATTGTGTGCGATCATTATAGACAGCCCATACGGTCTTTTTTTGTGAATTGTGTGCTCGTAAGGGCACATAGTTCAACAAACTAACCTGTGGGCGATAATGTAGAAGATCTCTGTCGAATATGTATTACTAACCGTCTGCGATGAGATTGACAGGATAAACAGAGATAACAAATTAATATGAGCGAACGGAAACAGAGATATATATAGTCTGCTTAATTTAGTCCTTCTTATTGTTGTTGTTGTTGTTTGATGGCCCCGCGACATTGTCTTGGTGAGGACGCTTCTTGCCGCTGACTGTTGGCTTCTCATCGCTGCCGCCGTTGTCATCATCATTGTTGTCATCGTCCTCCTCCTCCTCGTTCGACCATTCCTCCTCATCATCATCGTCGTCCTCTTCTTCGTCCTCCGACGGCTCCTTGTCCATCTGGTTGTCGTCTGACGACTCCGGAGGCGGCATCCCTTCCATGATCCGGATATAATCGAGGTCTGGGCTCGACGTCGGACTCATGGAAGACGAGCGGAATGATTCCGATGTTGACCTATCATCGGGCGCCAGACTGCTGGCCGAACTGTCGTCCTCGCTATCGCTCGACATAGCTGCAGAGTGTGTGCTAGTGTGTAGCACGGCCTACCGGGGACGATGAAGATGGTGGACACTTAAGCGGGGTATGCAGAGAAGAGTAAATGCCAATTGAAGCGGGGGTTGACGTATTATCTAAACGCTGATATAATCAACCGCAATTATTTGTACCCAGTCGCTCCAAATTCCTGGAGTTGCGCAGGACTCCTATTGGCTATTTGGATGGTTTCTTTTTTTTAGGACAAAAACAAGGAACAAGTTTTGGGATTATGCACCGGTACCGGTACAAACGGAGTAGGAGAGTTGGCAAACAATACATCGAGCTCTTCTTATTGATAAATCCTGTAATAATCAAACTACAAAAAAAATAAAAAAAGACAAAGGAAAATATCTGCATGAATCTTCGCGTAACATCAGTGGCATAGGACCTAGATGTGCATTACTTAGAGCACATCTAGATGTGCTTTAGCAATACTGTCAAATAAAACCCCTAATCATCATTGCGAACAGCGCATAGAACATGGCTAATGCGACAACCACAACTACACATGCTAGTTCCTTCTTGTCTCTTGCCTTCATCTATTGCATGTGATTGATTCTTTCTGGCTTCATCGTACTATTGTACATTCCAGATCAGCCAGTTTCTTCTTCAGCTTTACATTATCTTCTGCGAGCTTGGTGATAACACTCCGAGCCCTGCCATGCCATTCTTCATCCAGCCAGTTAACAAAGGCACAAGCCTCATATCCCTGCCAATGTTAAATAGTATTCAGGATGAGCGGTGGCATTAACTCAATTAAAATGATGAACTTAGCACTAACCTCTAAGGGGCAACTGAGAAACCGCCTACCAATGTTGAATCACTCTGTGCATACACGTCGAGCGGGAGTGTGCCCGTGCACACAACTCAGCTTTTGGTACTTCTCGGTGGCGCAAAACTCGGAGTCGAACTCGTGTTGCGGGAGTCTGGAGTCATGCTCCGGATCCGGCGGCAGATCGCTTTCCTGGGGGGGGTCATTCAGGACGGATTCAGCAAGGAGCTACTTTGGACATGCTAAAAAGATCGGGATAGATTGGAACCTGACAGGACAATTCGGATCCGTAGTGCACCTACCTTCTGATGACCTTAGTCAAGTGCTCGCGACGACCGCCGTCGTGGCGGCGATACGAGCAGGAGCAGCCGCACCAAAACCATCAGCACCATTCGTCTGCATTCCCCCAATGTCAGGGCCACGCGAGGAAATTTGGAGGCTATCTAGGGATTTGGGGGAAAATGGGGAAACTGTGGGGATAAGCTAACGGTCGAGAACTACTTATGGTACTATATGTTGTATACGGCACACTGTTTAGACATGTCATTTGTGTTAGGTATTACAACGTCACACACGATTTCCGCACCAACCCGTATGAAGACAACATAGGTGAGACACGGTTGTTGTTACATAACCGTATGCGATGTACTACCCTGTACATATAATTGAGTTACAGTGATACCGTGTAAACAGCCCTCTGCGGATATCTGTCAAAACAATAGCCGCTCTGCATATAGAGATGGTGGCGGCGGCCTAGGCAGCAGCTACCGGAGGAGAGGTCAATCCTCGGTCGGTGGGCGGTGGCGGCGTCATAGGAGGTCAATCCTCGGTCTGCGACGGGAGATAGGAGGAGCTCAACCACCGAGGTCGGCGGCGGCGTGATTGGAGCCATCCATCGCGGTCGATGGCGGGATAGTGGAGGTCGAACTTCATGCAGCAGCCGCACTAAGCTTTGCTCCTCGACCCTGCTGTCTCGGCGTGCCGCCACATCGCACTTCTCTGTCTGCTGGGTGGAGGTCGCCGCGCGACTAATTACTTAAGGTATTCTTTTCGTGAGTGGCTTAATTAAGGTATTCAATTCCTAAGGGTAGTGTTGTACTAGTACTATGTGTGTAAATTTACTGGCCATTAATTTTTGTCATTGCACGTCTGGATAACAATATGGAGCGCCCTCAGTAATTATGAAAATAAAACCTTGTGATTTATGCACGCATCTTTGGGAAACAGTTAATCCGTGTATTAATGTTGTTGTTTTATCTTTAATTACCATTCGTGTGGTGTAGATGGAACGATCTTGATGGATGAATAATCGGAAAACCGCAAAATTTATGAATGGTGTGACAGAGTTCATGAATTTGGCTGAAAGTACAAAGAGGAGAATTGGTGATGCGGATTACATCTTGTGTCTATGTGCTGATTGTGCCAATATAGAGTCACCTGTAGTTGGAGATGTCCAATGGCACTTAGTCTCTCGGGTATTCATGGATGGATATACACATTGGACCAGACACGATGAAGAGGAGGTCATGGATGGAGATACCCAGGGCTGCGAGATGCCAAACCCAGATCAGTGTCACATGGATGTTGAATCTAGCATCAGGGCATAGGCGTCAAGCTACCAATGGAACACCGGAAAGCCGAAACGCCCACTAGAAAACCAAAACGTCGACGCAGATGACGATGATTTTGATATGCCAGATTTTGCTGCTATGATTGCAGATTTCGAGGGCCCAAAAAAGGATATGATTGGGTACAAGGATCTACCAACCATTGATGCGGACTCCAAGAAAGAATTGTATATAGGTTGCAAAAAGAAATATTCCAGATTGAGTGCCACCCTGGCGCTTCTCAGATTTAAAGCAGCAAACGGTCTATCAAACAAGGGCTTCACAGAGATGTTAGGTATTTTCAAAGAAATTCTTCCAGAAGATAATGTGCTCCCCAGAAGCACGAATGAAGCGAAGAAAATTTTTTGCCCATTGGAACTTTAAGTACAAAAGATACACGCTTGTGAAAATGATTGTATATTGTACCATGGTGAGTACAAAGATTTGTGTGCATGTCCCATATGCAAGCATGCACGATACAAGCACAGGAGAGCAAAGGACAAGTACAAATTGGACGACGAGATCAAGACAGGATCCCGTTCAAGGTTGTTTGGTACTTGCCTTTAATTGCAAGGTTTAGGCATTTGTTTGCAAACCCTAGAGAGGCAAAGAGGTTGTGGTGGCACCATGATGAGAGAATTGCAGATAGGTTTATGAGGCACCCGAAAGATGGGGCTCAGTGGGAATGAATCGACAACAAGTTTGAAGACTTTGCCAAGGATCCTACAAGTATAAGGCTCGGGGAGTGTACTGACGGGATGAATCCTTTTGGCGATATGATCACCAATCACAGCACATGGTCGGTGCTTCTGTGCATATATAACCTAGCTCCTTGGTTGTGTATGAAGAAAAAATACATTATGATATCAATGATTATCCAAGGCCCAAAGCAAACTGGAAATGACATCGACATTTACTTTCAGCTACTGGTAGAAGAACTGCTGACAGTGTGGATAGATGCACCTGCTATAAAATGTTATGATGCTTACAGAAAGGAGATTTTTGATCTACATGCGATGTTGGTGCATACCATTTAAGATATGCCAGCATTAGGCAACACATCGGGGTAGAAAACAAAGGAGCATGTAGGGTGTGTCACATGCATGGATAGGACAGCTAGCAAAAGACTTCCCAAGTCGCACAAAACCGTGTATTTGCATCATCGTAGGTTCTTACAGAAAAATCACCCATACCGAGAGATGAAAGCTGAATTTGATGGTACGTGTGGGCCCAAGACCCTATGATGGCGAGGTGGTCCACGGCATGGCTAAACAAATTAATGTTGTGCTTGGCCAGAACCACCCTTTGGCAGTGAAACAAACACCCAAGGGTCAAGTGTTTAAGAAGAAAACGGTGTTCTGGATATTACCTTAATGGGAGATCTACGTGTACGTCACTTCATCGATGTCATGCACGTAGAGAAGAACGTATGTGAAAGCATCCTTGGTACTCTGCTCAAGATTAAAGGTAAAAGAAAGGATGGTGACGGTTCACGGCTCGATATGCTTGCTGATCAATCACAACGCAAGAGTGAAGCAGAAGATGATGACAAATTCATCAAAGCTCGCCAGAGTTACAATTTCAGTACAAAAGAAGCAACACAGTTCTTCACCTATTTGTTGTCAGTTAAGACACCCTCTTCCTACTCCGCAAACATCAGAAGTCTCGTGGATGTGAGCTCGGGTAAAATGAAGTTGGGACACATGAAGTCACATCATTGCCATGTAATGTTGACACAAATCCTCCCGGTGGCCATCAGGAATCTGATGGACAAAGATATAAGAAACACACTCATTGAGCTTTGTGATTTCTTCAACCAACTATGGCAGAAAGTTGTAGATCCTGAAGAGTTGGATCATATGCAAGATGATATTGCAAGAATATTGTCCATCCTAGAGATGTTTTTCCCAACATCATTCTTTGATGTCATGGTCCATCTCACTGTGCACCTTGTCGACAAGATAAAGTATTGTGGTCCTGTGTTTCTTCCCAACATGTATCCCTTCGAGCGGTTCATGGGAATACTGAAGCGCTTTTGTCGGAACCAAAACCATCCAGAGGCAAGCATCCTACAAGGTTATACCGCAGAGGAGGTGGTTGAGTTTTGCACCGAATACATGAAACAAAGACCTATAGGTTTACCCCTCTCTCGCCACGAGGGAAGGCTGAAAGGTAAGCCGGTCCTTGCTGGCACGCAAATGGATGCACCCGGAGAATTGGCAGAGAAAGCCCATTTGACGTTACTGCTTAACAGCCCAGTTCTCAGTGCATATGCCGAAGAACACTTGGCGGAGATATGCCAAAGCTTCTTACCAATGGTGCCTTCATAAGATGTGGAGATGAAGGAGCACACTAAGAATTACGCCGAATGGCTGAAGAATCGTTTGACACAAGGATCCGTCGATGACATTGCTACGTGGTTGGCACAAAAGCCATCACCTACGGTGTTGACGTACCAAGCATATGAAATAAATGGATACACGTTCTACACTAAGGAACGTGATCAGAATACCTCATATCAGAACAGTGATGTTCGAATAGAATGCATGACTGTAGATGAAGCTGATAAAAGGGTATACTATGGAACCATCAAAGAGATTTGGGAGCTTGACTATGTGAAAGTTAAGGTAGCATTATTCAGGTGCGCATGGATCCCTCTTGGTCATGTAAGGGTTGATTATTACAGGAAGACCTGTGTTAACAGGACAACGATGGCATATCACGTGGACCCGTTCATTCTTGCCAGTGATGCTACCTAGATTTTCTTTGCAGAAGACCCCTTGCATAAGAACTACCATGTAGTGATGCATGGGAAGAGGAGGGTATTGGGTGTCGAGGATGTTGCCGATGAGGACGAGTACGATGAATTTGCTGAGTTGCCGGCCAAGGGATCACGCACCCGTGCAGCAGAGCAGCTTAAAATCATCAGAAAACCCAAGTTCATTCAGGGTCAACGTAATGATCCCAATTCCCCCATGTACATGGGAATTAAGCCGTAAGACTAGTCTTTATGCCTACCCTGCGACTTAATTCATTCAATTTAGAATTGTCACGTGTACTGAATTTGTGAGTTATGCTCGGTTTTATGTTGATGTGTAAGAACCGTTAATATGTTGACCTCGATACGCTGTCAGCTCAGGCAATGAATATGAACTATTTTTTTTATAATAATAATAATTATTATTATTATATCATAGAGGTAGCACACTCAATTGATCTCACTACAGTATGTCTGAACAAAATATGCAATCTAGTTTGCGAATAGCATACGGTTCGTTGATGAAAGCCGTGTGCCAACCAAACCCCGCCCGCGATCTGAGTCATGCTTTCTGATTGGCCAGAACCCAAACCCAACGGATCATACGTCTGCACTGTTGGTTGCTCCCAGATCGAACGACGATCCTCATCCCTTTCGACAGCACATGCAGTTTCGGTTGTAATTTTATTTTTATGCACAAAATGGACGTTAAACTCAAAAAAATTCCTAAATATAGCTAACGATGCCTGAAATGCGCCAGAAAATCAAACTCGTGGTATAATGGTGATTGCGTACCGTGGAAATTTTTATGAGGCCAAACGATGAAGTCACGGGCCACTGTAGTTTGAATTGACACGTCTCCTTTTGGAAACCATGATCCTTGATGTGAGATGCTCCGGTTTGGAAGGAGCGATCATCAAAACTTTTGCCAAACATTACCAATTTTTTCCACCGGGTCGTGAGAGCATGCCACGGGCACACATCGATTTTGATGATGTCCGGACTACATCTAAATTTCATGTGATTAAAATACCAACTAGGCCTACGCCAGTGGCCACACCTCGCAGTCGAAATATTTGAAAGTTCTCCCCGCTTCTTGAACAAATGGATGAAAACTCGCAAAGCAATGCACAAATGATTTGTATTGCTAGGCTGATCGTAATGGGAGTATCATGGCTAGTATCATGCATGCCAACTAGGAAATTTTGATGAGTTGTCATAGAATTAAATGAATAAAGAGAGGGTTAAGTATCATATCATGTTATCGTATCATAATAAATGATATGCTACTATGTGTCATGCATGACAATAAATAAAATACTACATGCATGATACTAACTTATGATACTATGCGCGCATTACAGAGGTAGTATCATATACTAGTATCATATGCATGATACTAGTATATGATACTCCCCATTAGGATGCTTCCAATGCATTGGTGCTTACATGAGGTGCTAAGCATATTAAACTAGATGATACCCCGCGCGTTGCTGCGGCATTCATAGTGCAATCAATTTGGACTGAATATTAATAAATATAATTCAAACATAATCTCTACTAATAGACATACATGTAGATATACATTAGCATACCATATAAGGTCTAATTGTACATAACATTAAAATGACTTACAATTAGAGAAAAGAGGTATGCAGGTAGAAATGTTCATATTTAGAAAAAGAACATAAGGCATTAAACTCTTACTTGTGTTATAAATACATGTATATATTTCATAAGCAGCTACTTATGTCGATCCATTGATTAATAGATACAAACCAATTTGTTGAGAAAATTCTCAGTCATTAAGAGTGAATGGAGACAAAGCCTTTTGATCTGGTTTTGATTCAGTAGCTTTACCACAAACAGGTTATAAAGCATTTATTTAAGGAGGGAGAGAGAGAGAGAGAGGAGGACAAAACGAAAGCAAGGCGAGGGTGGGGGCAGGACGGCTGTTCTTCTTCTTAGCATGAACTTTGGGATTTTTTCCTGCTGTGAGTTGAGACCATTGGGCTTCGGTGGTAACTTAAAGTCTGGAAATGTAGCGACAAAATTAGTAAAATGGAAAAATAATGATGATGTGGCAGGATGCCGAGGTGGATAGGCTGCATGTTGAGAGAATTGGTATTAGTGGGGATCAACTTCTCAAGAATGTAAGATACTTTACCAACTAAAGACCCCAATGCATAGGTTCTTAACTTGTTGGTGCTAAGTATCCTTCATTTAATGATTTTGCAACTAAAGTTCTTCATGCATTGGTGGGATTCTTCCATTTAAGTGTTTTCCCTAGGTTCTCGCGCTTGCATTGTTTCTTCCTGGGGTCACCACACCCATCTCTCCCCTCTTAATTACCTTGCCACATCAGAGTTTTTGCCTACATGGCAACCTTACACTAGTACGCGTCAGTGCTATACAAACAATTTTTAACCCCTTTCCGCGACGGCGTTCGGAACCGTCGCCAAGTGAGTGACGGCGGTAGGGGGGTCCTTCCCACATGACCCAGAAACCGTCGGGGATATGCCCTCCTGGCACAGACGCTCGGCAAAATGAGGTCGTGTGCGACCGGCGAGGGCTCAAATACGGTAATACGTACAGTAGAGCTAAAAAATACAATTATACATGCGAACTTGTTTCCGGTCGCAAGTACATCCGACACAATCAGTCCCTGCTAAATGTTTCTGTTTGTATGTACATCCCACACAGTCGCTCCAAGGAAAATGTGTTCATTCATAGGTACATCACACACAATTTTCCCTATTAAATCGTTTGTGATAGCGTTGCCATTGCACATGATATTAACAATTTTATCGTTTGTGTTATTGAATGCATCACACATGGTGCGTAGAAGAAACGGTGTGGCAAAGGTTGTCCATCACACACAGTTTTTATGTGGTAAACGTTTGCGCAAGGTGGCCTAGCGCAAACAGTTTTCAAGAGGATGTCATGTGTGCAGTGGAGATTGATCACACACGTGGTGGATCCTAGAAACGTTTCTGATCTCCACGTCTATCGCAGACGTTTCGCTTTCGCAAACCGTGTGCAGTGTAATCCTAATTAATCCCTAATTTAAAAATCACATGTTTTGAATTTGAAAGTAGGCAATCACTTATTTCATATCCAACCATGTTTATTACAAATATAGGTTCAACCACGAATGCATAATTCGATGCACA
This sequence comes from Triticum aestivum, assembly GCF_018294505.1. Classification (NCBI taxonomy): domain Eukaryota; kingdom Viridiplantae; phylum Streptophyta; class Magnoliopsida; order Poales; family Poaceae; genus Triticum; species Triticum aestivum. The sequence goes on along the minus strand of NC_057811.1, from coordinate 248,293,120 downwards.
GGTACATATACTGAAGAACTACAGAAGCACCAAGTTAAGAATGATGAACCATAGTTGTACTAAAGACTGTAAAGAGAGAGGCGAAATACATTCTGGTTGCTGGAGAAGGTGAAGCGGAATGCCTATATTGTGCCCTCCTCCATGTGTAATGCGCGCACGACTCTAGGCCAACCCCTTGTGATGGTTGCCCGTCCATCCTTCACTGTCTTCATTACGACTTCTCGATGCTCATTGTAGTCTGGATGAAATACTTTAACCTTCATTGCGTGTCCACCAATCATGTACTTTGCGAGGTAATCTTGAGTGGACTCTTCGGGAACCACTACGAACGAAAAAGATTCAGACATTGTTGTCTAACAACTCATTATGGGAAGTAAAAAGAGAAGGCTGCAGAGTTTGTAGTTACCATCCTACAACTCACTGTTTTGTCGGATAGAGCATAAACAAATAATTTGCTTTCCAGCATTCATATCTTTTTGCTAATAATCCATATCAGTTTCCTCACTTGATGCTTGTTCATGAATATCTCATTGCCCCATCACTACTAGGGAAAACCCTAGTAGTAGCGCTTGAAATATGCATAGCAGTAGCACTGGGTCCAGCGCTAGCACTAAGGCACTACAGCTAACTAGTAGCAATAGCGCTGGAAAGGGAGTGCTACTGCTACCTGTAAGTAGCAGTAGCGCTTGTTCTAAAAAGAGCAGCTGCTAAATTTTCCTGTATTTTAAAATATACAACTTATTTTCATTGTGTGGTTTTATATACAGTACTTTCATCATATGATTTTATGACCATGATTACTTATTATATATAACAGTGGATGAAATGAACGTGGAGTAGATTCAAGTGGAGGCAACATGTGGTGCATGTCGAAAGTACTACTCTAATCCAAACTTGATCTAGTTTGGATTAGTAGTACTTTCGATGTGCACCACATGTTGGCTTCACTTGAATCTAATCCAGGTTCATTTCACCCACTATTATATATAATAAGTAATCATGCTCATATAACAACTTAGCATCATGCATCATCGATCATAATAATAAATAACTCATCATTGGTATCATAATAACAAGTCATACTCATCATCATCGATCATACGACTTCTACTCAATGCCACATCACCATCATAGTCATCTAACCAATCCTACTTAGTTGTTCTTAGCACATGATCATGAGTATTATTAACTAGGACCTACTACCTTCTCTTAGGTAAAATAGCATAAAACAAGATAGGCCCTGACTCTCCATTATGGAGAATGGAGATTATCCTGTCTTCAATTCTTGCCTTTCGCACAATGTTGCTTCCAAGTACCTCCTTACGACTGTCCATACATTTTTTCCATTCTTTGATTTTCATGTCTCCACTTCTTTTAGAAATCTGATATGGACAGGTGAGATTCGTAGGATGACCTGGCCGTATGTTCAAAACATCAAGGTGACCATTCTGATACATCAGATGAGGCACACAATCATTCGGGATTTTCTGTTGAAAAACATAGTAATAACTTCATAGTTAGCAATGTAGTTAAGTTTTAAAAGAATTTATGCAAAAGATGCACGGATGTCGTAATACTAAAAAATCTTACCATGACATCTCCATGGATGTTACCGTAGTTCAACACGTGCACTAGTGGCACGTATTGACCATAATGTGGAGGAGTTTTACAATAGATATTGTAATTCTCAAGATCGGTACAAAATGCGACCAGATGATTTTTCTCCTGATAAGTTAACTCAGAGCCATCGGTGTAGTACGTTCTGTCTACCATGTTCCGCACATTGTTTGAACAATGAAAATAAGCTGTCAATGGAAATAAGCTGTCAACTATTTTGAAATGAACAATATAAATTAGTTAATAACTATGTTTGAGAAACTCACATAGCGGTAGAACTGGAAGCGTATCAACAAGGACCCAAATGTCCATATTGTCTTGGTCGATGTCAGGATCACCAAGATCCATGGTGACAAGCATACCCTCATAAAAACCATACATCTTGCAAAGTGCTTCCCAATTTTTGCAACCAAAATGGGTTACGCTCTCAGAATTATACAGATTTACTTCAAAATCCATACCATGATGAGTCCTTAGGTGAATTTTCTTTGTTTCGAAATTTTCATGGTCTTCAAAATCCATCCTCTCCAAGACATAGCGTCTTGCATGGCATGGGATAAGCTACTCGAATTGTAAAAGATGAAAATTACACGTTGAAATAGTTGAAGTCATGCTTAATTACGAAAAAACACTTGTTGTCGTTGCGTACCGTTTCAACATCGAAGGTCTCCTGGAGCTTAATGCTGAAGCGCCGATCTTCGTCCAGGTGAGGCCTGTCGCACAGACCTCGGTCGTCGTTGCACCAGCTGCACTCCCCGGGAGACTTTCGTCGTCCGATGACGACATTTCCTACGTTCATAATTCAAAGATTAAACTTGTACAATTCAATATATGTACTACAAAAATTAAATTAGATCATTATTATTCATCACGGGTTGACTATCGGTCTGTCGAGTCTTTTTCTTGAAAACTCTCAGCTCGCGTGGTGTATACATTCGACCGTTGGTGATGGTAGCTCCTCCTTTCGTTCTCGAGTGCATTACACCAAAATGTCTAGCACATGGGAACGAAGGAGAAGCGACCCCCACGACAACAGTCGGGATTTTTCGTCCTCTCATATGTGGTGGAGACTCTCACACACTGATTCCCTCTGAATTTGCGACCGTCGGTGATGGTCGTTACTCCTCCTTCCCCTAGTGCATAACAAAGGTCTAGCACCCGGAGAAGAAGGAGAAACGACCCCCACGACAACAGTCGGGCTTCTTTGTCCTCTCTCATATATGGTGGATACACTCCCTCACTGATTTTTCGACCTTCGGTAATGGAGCCTTGACAGACTTAAAGTCAACCCGAAATGTCGTTTAATTATTTTTCTAGAAAATCCATGCCACTCGATATTTCCTACATATTCTAGCACAAGTCATGCCAGAATTCACGGAAAAATCCGTCATGACCTTTGCTAAAAAAGGACATATCGAGCGCCTGAAATTGGCCGGAACGGAAATTAATCAACACTCCGGCAAAACATAGGCCACTATAGGAGGTGTAACCTGCAAACATGGCCGGCCACTTGGGCAAGCACATATCCTATTTGAGCAACACAAGATATACATGTTTATATCTACATCATATGAGCATTCAATAAGCAAAACCAAATCGTAAAATAAATTATTATTCAAATTAGCATGCATTCAATAAGCAAAACTACATCATCTCTTGCGTCCGTACATCGTCGAATATTATCACTAATACACCTCGAATAGTATCATATATATAGCATCGCTAATACAGCTAGAACCGTAGCGCCCGACGGGTATCGGCGCGGGCGGTGGACACCCAAAGAGAAGGAACCATCACAGGATCATAGCTCCAGTGAGATCCCTGAAGAACCTGCCAGGTATTGTCGAACCTGCCCTCCAACGCAACCATGTAGCGACGGACGTGCTCGTCCTCCTCGCTGACACGGTAACGTACCACCTCCGCGGTGTCCGAAAGCCTCGGCACCGTCACTGGCCCACGCGACCGCCACCAAAGAAGGTTCGGGTCAACGACGGGCTGGCTCCTCACCAAGCTGCGCCCCCCGGAAGGTAGCACCTCCCAGTACCAGCCCGGCGGAGCCCAGTCCCGGACATGGCCCCTCTGATCAAGCTGGCCTCCTCCGCCGAGTCGACGACGAGGATGCGGGATAGGCATCGTCGACGTCGATGCGGGAATAATTGTTTTAACTAAAAAAATAACAACAAATGTGACACCTAAAACACCTAAATTCTATTAACTACACCTAATTAAAAACCTACATTTTAAACATGCTTCGATCATAACTAGGGTTCATACTATGTTATTCTAAGATTAAACACCTAAAATACCTAAATTAAATTAACAGCATGGGGTGGTTGGTCTCACCTCGATCGAGGTCAGAGGGGGTCGGTGACGAGGACGACAGCGGGGATGATGCAGGGGCTCCTTGATCTCTGCAAAAACAAAATATAAACAAAAACATTATTATCGTCATCTTAGGACTTAGTGAAACTCCATAAGCTACATTGAATTATTCTATTCAAATTTACTTATAATTTCCTATTCTTTTCAAATTTTCTTATTCAAATTTACTTATAATTTCCTATTCTTTTCAAATTTACTTATTCAATTTTTCTAAACATTTCCTAGTCTATTCAAAAGACCTACATTTACCTATTTTTTTCAATTTCATATTTTATTCTATTCGAAATTACTTATTCAAAATTTCTAAAAAAAATCCTATTCTATTCAAAAGACCTACATTTACTAAAAAAATTCAATTTCACATTTTATTCTATTCAAATTAGTTATTCAGATTTTCTAAACACAGAATATACTAAAAACCTACATTTACTTAAAAATCTAGAAATTCTAAAAACTTCCTATTCTATGTATAGAAAGGGGGAGGTGGAGATGGGAGGAGGAGGAGGAGGGAGGAGGAGGTGGAGGAGGAGAGAGCAGGAGGGGGAGGAGGAGGGGGCCGCCGGAGAGGGAGGAGGAGGAGGGGCCGCCGGGGGAGAGGGAGGAGGAGGAGGGGCAGGAGGAGGGAGGCACCTTGGGGGTGAAGGAGGATGACGACAATGGAGGAGGAGGGACGGCGGCGACGGCGACGGAGCGACGTACGATGTGAGTGTGAGGGGGGAAGTGAGGGGACGCGCGCGCGCCGGGCGGTTTTGGATAAGGGCTTTAGTGGTAGCGCTTGTTTCTGACAAGCGCTACTGCTACGATCAATAGCAGTAGCGTTTGTTTCTAACAAGCGCTACTGCTACGATCAATAGCAGTAGCGTTTTTTCTTAACCAGCGCTACTACTAAGGCTATGATCGTTAGCATGTAAAAAAAAGGCATCAAATTAAAAAATTCATTGGTCATCATCGATCTTTTTGTGTAGAATCTAAATTGTCAGTATGAATCTTCGCCTGTATAGGTACAGGCAAAGATTCATATTGCCACAAATCCTACACATAGAGTTCAATGAAGACCAACTGGTTGTGATAGTTTGGGAAGCACCATATTTAAGGTGGTAAAAGTTCTGTTCACGGAGCGAGGTAGGACTAAACTTTGGTCATAGGAGGGGGCTAAATTTCGCAGTAGCGCTGGTCAGAGGAAAGCGCTACTGCAACATTGAAGAGCAGTAGCGCTTTTTGCACAAGAGCGCTACTAGTATGCCTGACCTGCTGGCAATGGTTTGGCAATTATAGTAGTAGCGTGTTTTATACGTAAAGTGCTACTGGTAAGTGCATAGTAGTAGCGCTTTCTGCCGCCCAGCGCTACTAATAATTAGTAGCAGCGTTGACTTTTAAAAAGCGCTACTAGTGAGCTCCTGTGTATAAGGTTTTCCCTAGTAGTGCATACGCAAAAAGGGTCGATTTGTGGATCCTTGACAAGGGCATATATACCTACAAGCAACAAGTCAATATTAGAAGCTAACAAGTGTCCAGGCCTGGATCTATATGCACTACATTATGGAACGACGGGGGGAGTACAAGCCGAGGGATGAAGCTAACCTCGGCAGAAAATGGTGGCCACTCCCATTGTTGTCCTGCATAAGTAGTGGAAAGGCATAATAAGTACAGCAACCTTAACATCAAACAAATATAGCAAAGCTAAACAACATCATCTCCAAATAATAGCTTGAATGTGTTGGTTTCTGCATGTTGTTAAAGCAGATATAAAATGGAAGGCAATGTTACCGACAACAGGCTTAACAGCCATCAAATATTGCAATTCAAACTGGTATTGTTGAAAATGAATAGAACGTAGGTAATGCTTAAACATCACACTGGATAAATGTCTAAAACTGAAACAAAGGGCATGTGTTAACTACACCAGGAATAACTAGAACCAAATATAGCCGTTCAAACCGGTATTGATGTAGTCGAGCGGCACAGTTCCGACTTGCACATAATGAACAGCACATTGTGAATGACTAAAATAAACAAGGCATAAATGACTAGTATAACAACCAAATATAGCCATTGAAAACTGTACAGAGTCTCACTTCAACCAACCTAACAAGAAAATATAGATAAACAGGGGATATGCTTGAAAACTGGACAAATGCTCTCTTCAACCAACCTAACAAGCAGATACAGATAAACAAGGCATCTGCTTGATAACTGGACAAATGCTAAAAAAGTAACCTAACAACCAAATACAGATAAACAAGGCATCTTCTTGATAACTGGACAAATGATCACTACAACCAAACTAAGAACCAAATACATATAAACAAGGCATCTGCTCGATAACTGAAAAAATGCTCACTCCAACCAACCTAACAACCAAATACAGATAAACAAGGCATCTACTCACTATAAACAACCAAATATAGCCATTCATGAAACTGAAGTGGACAATTCATACTTAAACATCACATAGCCCTATTGAACAATACATTTTTGGATAACTAAAATAATTAAACACGACAAAGTTAAAGCACCACATGGCAAATTCTACTACAACAAAGGGTACGGACTGGCAAGCTAGAAAATGTAAGATTTGCTGATAGAATGTTGCCTCACATTTCATGGACGGGACCCTTCCAGTTGGAAGAGCACAGACCCATGGTGCACTCTCTGATGTCACAGATGGGTTGTTTCACCTTAGAAGAACCTTCGTGGGTGCCCTCCTCGTGGTCGTGGTCGTGCTCGATGAGATCTGACTTGGCAAATAAGGATCCCAAGCCACCGCCGTAGAACGTGTCCTTCAGAAATGACAAAATGGGCTCGATGGTGTATAAAGATCGCAAATCCTTGACCGCTTGGCGGAGGAGATCAGCGGCAGGGCCGTCAAAGAGGTCGACGGCGGTTGAACCAGAGGGGTTGGGGATGGACCACTTAACCTGTGACATGGTCCGCGTGAAGCCGTCGCTGTGGACGAGCTTGATGTCGTAGCCAGCTTTCCCGAGATAATAATATGCTAGCCCGCTAACATGAAGCCTTCGGCATGGCAACGTAGTCAACGTCTTCGCCGGCTTTCGCGGTGACCTTGTTGCTCCAGGATCGACAGGTCAGGGCGAACGACGGCCACCTCGCTAATGTCCACCAGAGAGGCCATGACAAACCTCTTCTTGGCCGAACGCTCGTCGGGCTCCCCGGGATATGTGGTCGAGCTTAGGTTGTGACATTCTAGAGCAGGGGATGTGGATCTGGCGGGGACAGACACCACAGGCCTCATCAAAAACTCAGGGGAGTGGGGCGACGGTACGGGAATCGCAGGGTAACCTGAACTTTATTATCTAAGCTAGGAGGAACGGGCAGACCGGCAGGGGTTGGCAGCAGCGCCGGTGGCACCGGCAGCGGCCGTGAGCTAGGGTTCGAGGGGGGAGGGGCAGGTGGGGGACATGGAGGGGGGTGTTTGAGGATACGCCACGACTACTGAAAATTTAAGTAATGGTGGGTGGAGATGGTGGTGGACGAGGGGGGTGATGGTTCAAATGCCTCCGCTACTGCAATTTTACTATCAGGTCGGTGCTGGAGGAGTGTGGGCGACGGTTGAAGTACGGCGGCTACTAAAATTTGGGTAAAGGAATTGATGCGGGGTGGGAGTGCCCAAGATCGCGCACGGTCCAATAACAATATTCGTGTATGATAATAAGGAAATGTGGCGCGGATCCTCCGATTTTTGCAACGCTCAAGGCGGGTAGCTTGTTTTTATATTTCTAGCTAGCTGGTCTATCACACACAGTTCATCCTAATTTCCAAATAAACTTACCCGCCTTTAGCTTGCAAAGGTGGTGATTTTACAGCGCACTTGCATCGCACACGGTTAAGCCAGTACCTCCACCCTTTGTCTGCGCTTGCACGGTCGTGGTGATTTTACAGCGCACTTGCTTCGCACACGGTTGAGCCAGTACCTCCACCCTTTGTCTGCGCTTGCGCGGTCGTGGTGATTTTACAGCGCACTTGCTTCGCACACAGTTGAGCCAGTACCTCCACCTTTGCTCGCGCTTGCGCAGGCGTGGTGATTCACAGCGCACTTGTATCGCATATGGTTAAGATATAATACCCGTGTCCGTTGAGCATCATCAGAGTCTTTGCAGCAAAAAAACGTTAGAGAGGGTCAGAAGACAACCACACCAGCATGTGGCCCAAATATATATGAGTGAAAAAGGTGGTCTTTGATGTTCAAAATTCCAATGCACAACTTTGACCGCGCGGGTCCACCGTTGGGCGCGTCGTCGAAGATCGATGAGAGGGGCCAGAAGTCAAGAACCACCTGGAAATGGCCAAATATATGTAGGAATATTGGGGATGTTTAAAACTTTAAATACACAATGCATAACTTTGGTGGCACCTACCTCACAAACCCGAAAGCACCCTTGGATATATATATATATATATATAATGACATAATGTCGTACCTAGCTAGGATCCTTGGCCCACCACCTCCCACTTCGTGTCAGCAGGGCGGATGCACATAATGATCAATACTTTGGTCATCCATGCATGTCGCCATGATCTACCATAAGACGGACCAATGAATCTATCGTTTGGTCAAACGATAGCTGTTGTTGTCGATAAACCGCTTGGGCCAATAGATTGAACCATCATAAAAATCGCACAAGAGGGACCACAAAACCAGCACCTCTTGCATGCGGCCCAAAATGATGTACGTTGGGAAGGGGCGATGTGTGTTTTCAATATAGAATAATGTAAAATTTAGATGTGGTGCCTACCTCTTGATACAGACAACAACCATGAAGGCAAGGTAGTTAAGGACGAGATACGCAGGGTATGAAGTAGGTCGAACCCAGCAATCCGAGCATGTGGGAGGGAATCCTGACAACGCATGAGCTCGAGCTTTGGTTGAGTGACATGTGACGGTGACCGGCCCTAACACGAACTAGGAGGAATCCATTCATGTACAACACATACCCCTCATTATCGGTCAAAGGGGTGATATACATACACTGGGGGAGCCCACAGATATGCGTGTCATCACAAAAAACCACACAAGGGAGACGTGGTCGATCAGAAGACCCCATATACACTGCATGCGGCCCGAAAATATGTATGGGTACAGTGGTGTGTGATGTGTTTAAATCCCGAATGCACAACTTCGATGGGCCACCAATTACATTACAAACCAAACACCATACCCGACTCCAAGCCTGGTTGAATACGTACGATGTCGGTTTCCCAACTTTGAGGCGGTGGCGGGGGGGTCGTGTCACGCATGCGCTCAAACTTTATATGGTCTAGCATGGGACACATCTATATCTATACCCCTATATACTGTGCGAATAACTTTGAAAGTTGGTCGTTGGATGAAGCCAATCCGACGATACAGAGATGGAAAATCTGAGCACTACTGGCCGTTGGATATCATCCACATTCCACTTGATTCTGCCACATGTACGATCTAGAAGACTCCATGGTTCCAGTTAAGCATAATGCACAAACCTCAAAACACAAGCATTTCTCCTTTGTTCTCTAGAATCTTCCATATCTTAATTGCCCAAAAAAAATCTAAATGAATTGTCACTTTTTGTTTTTACTTTATGCTTTACAATGCACAATTCCATGAATCTTAAAATATTTTTTTATTAAACTAATTGATTTTGGATGAGAGATGAACTATAAGAATTAAATGAACATCTACATCATGCATATATGACTAAAAGCTTACATGCTATACTGTGGTATTTATTCATAATTTGGTTACCAAATCTCATGTGTGCAATGCATGTGTACCTTACTAGTATCAATAGGAAACCATCATGGTCAAACCCTTCTGTTGTTGGGTCAAAGGGATAGATTGTGTGGGCCCCCCTAATTGTCAGTAAAGGATAGTATATATACCTCGGGGAGCACACAGATATGTACCGTGTCTATAAGCCGCACAAGGGATACATGCTCGAGAAGAACACCCTGCCCCCTATACCCTGCATGCAACCTGAAAAAGGTTTATATAATCCCCATGACAGGTCAAGTAAATCATTCTTTAATTTTTTTAGAGCAAAAAATAACCCATAAAAACATATTAGGTTTATATAATCGGCATGACAGGTCAAGTCAATCATTATTTAATTTTTTAGAGCAAAAAATAACCCATAATAACATAGTCTACAAATTAGCAAAACAAGGATCCCAAGGTTTATATAATTTCCATGATAGGTCACTATAGAGATATAATATATCTCTATAATGACCATGTCTTGGCATTTAAATGAAGCTTGAGATAAGCAACTTCCCACCGGGTCACCCATCCTTGGACTACTCCAGGCCGAGCACGTGGATGGGAAGCCGCCTCTTGCTGATAAGAATTGCCTCCTTGCCATTAAGGCATTTCACGTTAGTCACCCTATGGGACCTACTCCCTCCTATCACACACATTTGTGGTTTTATAAACTGTGTGGGATATTTACATGGCCGGTGTGTCGCAGCTAGCCTTCAATGAGCACTGACACAGGTAGCGGGAAAACGATGGGAGAAGAGGCGGGAAACCGATGAGAGGAGTGGCGAGAAAGGGTAGCCTGTTTAGAAAACCTAGCAGAGAAGGAAGCGTGAGCTAACACGACGCATGCGCACAGTGCTTACCCATGTACTGCATGTGCTGTCGAAAGGGCTCGGGGTTGCCGTCCGATACGGAGCATCCAATGGTGCACACGTACGATCTATGGGGTTTGGGTTCTGTCCAATCAGAAGGCACGACTCAGATCGCGCGCAGTAGGGGGGCATCGGCCACGATTTGGTAGGCACACGACTTTCATGAGTGAACCGTGTGCTATTTCAAAACATTTTGTGAAAAGAATCTCGGTTTTTAAATCCTCGTAAATCCAAAACTCACCCAAAAATCGTGAAACCTGGCATGCTATCATGACATGGCACATATATGTTGAGGAATGTTTTTCGACCATTTCGGCGCAAGTTTTATTACAAGCCTCTTACAAACCGGAGCTTCTCTCAAAGAAGCCTCGTGGTTCTGATAGGGAAACGTGTCCCCCTTGTGGGCGAAACGTAATCACTGCCTCTTTTCACCTTATATTTTCTTCTACTGGCACCATGGAATGACATGATATCCGTGCTGAAATTTAAACTTATTCCGGGTTCTTTTGGCCTTTTTATACACTAAATGAGTTTCCTAGGCATTTAATGTCCATAATTCAAATCTGGACTTCAAATACATGCTCCAGTTCACCAAAATGGCTAGAAAATTTATACATGTGTCCTTGGGTGCAAATTTAGCTCCCATGCCAGGAATGGGAACGAATTACAACCGTACCTGTGTCCTGGCTCGTCCTCAAACATTTGGAATCTCGGTTTTTAAGTCCCCGTAAATCCTAAACTCACCAGAAATTCATCAAAGGTGGCATGGTGTCACGTCATGGCACATATATGTCGTGGGAAAGACATTATCCAATTTGGGCCAAGCTTTATTACAAAATGGAGCTTCTCTCAAAGAAGCCTCGTGGTTCCGATAGGGAAACGTGTTCCCGTTGTGGGCGAAACATAATCACTGCCTCTTTTCGCCTTGTATTTTCTTCTATGGGCAACATGGAACAACAGGATATCTGTGCTGAAATTTAAACTTTTTCAGGGTTCGTTTGGCCTTTTTATACACTAATTGAGTTTCCTAGGCATTTAATGTCCATAATTCAAATCTGAACTACAAATACATGCTCCAGTTCACCAAAATGGCTAGACAAAATTTACATGTGTCCATGGGTGCATGTTTAGGTCCCGTGCCAGGAATGGGAACGAATTACAACCGTACCGGTGTCCTGGGTCATCCTCAAACATTTCGAATCTCGGTTTTTAAATCCCCAAAAATCCAAAACTCACCAGAAAGTCGTGAAAGGTGGCATGGTGTCATGTCATGGCACATATATGTCGTGGTAAAAACATTGCCAATTTGGGCCAAGCTTTATTACAAACCGGAGCATGTCGCAAGAACCCTCGTGGTTTCGATAGGGAAACATGTCCCCTTGTGGGCCAAACGATAATCGCTCCCTCTTCTAGCCTCGTATTTTCTTCTACACACAACACGGAACAACGTGAGATTCGCGCTGAACTTTGAAATTATTTAGGGTTCGTTTGACCTTTTTATTCATTAATTGAGTTTTCTAGGCATTTAATGTCCATAATTCAAATCCGAACTACAAATACATGATCCAGTGCACCAAAATGGCTAGAAAAAACGTACATGTTTCCTTGGGGTGCATGTGAAAGTGCAACTAATCCCTGGGTGGTTTTGGTAATTCTTAACAACATATAGCTCATTGAACTAATACTCTTTCAAGATGATCATTTCAAAAAGTTCAATGATTGGCATGGCATGGACTAGAGATGTGGACCCCTCAAAATGCTAAGGACACATATTGGCTCAAGCTCAAGACTCTACATTTTCATTTTAGTGATCCAAGATCACATTGAGTCCATAGGAAAAGCCAATACTATTAAAAGGGATGAGGTGTTGCTTAATGGCTTGCTTGCTCAAAATGCTTAGTGATATGCTCCAAAAGCCCTCAACCACTTTCTCATATTCTCATATGTCCCAAACCAAAAGTCAAACTCGGCCCCACCGATTTGATCTATCCGGCGCTACCGGGTTCATTTTACATAGCCATAGCCAGAAACCCTAATCAGTTCGGACTCACCGATAGGGATCTCGGTCTCACGGAGATGGGATTGCAAACTCTCTGTTTCCCTTTGTAATGTTTTGGTCTAACCGAGATCAGCTATCCGTCCCACCGAGTATGCAATGCAAACTCTCTATTTCCTTTTTGTAATGTTTCGGTTTCACCAAAATGAGCGATCAGTCCAACCGAGTTTGCCTGACCAACTCTTTGTTTGCCTATTACAGAAATCGGTCTCACCGAGATTATGTTATGCCCTAACCCCAATGCAGTCGGTCCCACCGAGTTGACTTGTCGGTCCCACCGAAAATCCTAACATTCACATTTTGAACTAAATCGGTCTGGCCGAGTTTGAGTATTCGGTCCCACCGAGTTTGGTAAATTGTGTGTAACGGTTAGATTTTGTGTGGAGGCTATATATAACCCTCCACCCTTCCTCCATTCATGGAGAGCCATCAAAACATGCCTACACTTCCAGCATTCATTTTCTGAGAGAGAACCACCTACTCATGTGTTGAGACCAAGATATTCCAATCCAACCACAAGAATCTTGATCTCTAGCCTTCCCCAAGTTGCTTTCCACTCAAATCATCTTTCCACCAAATCCAAATATGTGAGAGAGAGTTGAGTGTTGGGAAGACTATCATTTGAAGCACAAGAGCAATGAGTTCATCATCAACACACCATCTATTACCTTTTGGAGAGTGGTGTCTCCTAGATTGGTTAGGTGTCACTCGTGAGCCTCCGTCAAGATTGTGGTGTTGAACCAAGGAGTTTGTACGGGCAAGGAGATTGCCTACTTCGTGAAGATCTACCCTAGTGAGGCAAGTCCTTCGTGGATGATGGCCATGGTGGGATAGACAAGGTTGCTTCTTCGTGGACCCTTCGTGGGTGGAGCCCTCCGTGGACTCGCGCAACCGTTACCCTTCGTGGGTTGAAGTCTCCATCAACATGGATGTACGACAGCACCACCTATCGGAACCATGCCAAAAATCTTTGCGTCTATATTGTGTTTGCTCCCTCCAAACTCCTCCCCTTTACCTTCATATGCAATGATTTACATTCCGCTGCTATACTCTTAGAATTGCATGTGTAGGTTGATTGCTTGACTTGTGCTAAGTTGCTAAAATCTTCCAAGACTTAAAATTGGGAAAAGGCTAGATTTTTATTTGGTCAAGTAGTCTAATCACCCCCCTCTAGACATACTTTTGATCTACAAGTGGTATCAGAGCCTTGGTCTCCATTTGCCTTGATTAGCATAGCTTTGGTGATCATAGCCTTGGTTTCACAACCTAGGAGATTATGGCATCTAGCGAGCGAAATTACCACCGTAGAGGTCCTTACTTTGATGGTACTAATTTTGCTAGTTGGAAGCATAAGATGAAAATGCATATTCTTGGACATAACCCCGCCGTTTGGGCTATTGTGTGTATTGGCTTGCAAGGTGGATTCTTCGATGGGAGAGAACTGAATCGTGAAGCTACCGCAGAAAAATTGAAGATGTTGCAATACAATGCTCAAGCTTGCGATATCCTCTTCAACGGATTGTGCCCCGAAGAATTCAACAAAATCAACCGTCTTGAGAATGCAAAGGAAATTTGGGATACTTTGGTTGATATGCACGAAGGTACCGACTCCGTCAAGGAATCCAAATTGGATGTGCTTCAAAGTCAGCTTGCCAAGTTCAAAATGAAGGATGGTGAAGGTGTCGCTGAAATGTACTCTAGGCTTGCTCTCATCACAAATGAGATTGCTGGCTTAGGAAGTGAAGAGATGACCGACAGATTCATCATTAAGAAGATCCTAAGAGCCTTGGATGAAAAATATGATATCGTGTGCACATTGATCAAATGATGCCCAACTACAAAGATCTCAAGCCAACGGAAGTCATTGGTAGAACTGTTGCTCATGAGATGTCACTCAAGGATAAAGAAGAGCTTCACAACAAGTCAAGTGGTGCTTACGAAGCCTCATGTGATGCTCCTACATCATCAAGTGAGAAACGAGCCATCAACGAGGAATTGAGCCTAATGGTGAAGAACTTCAACAAGTTCTACAAGAGTAGAAGCAAAGAAAGAAGTTCCAAGTCAAGGTCCTACAATGACAAAAGATCTTCTAGTCATGAGCGTAGTTACTACAATTGTGGAAGACCCGGACCCTACTCCAATGAGTGCACGGCTCCCTACACAAGAAGAGAAGAATCACCTAAAAGGAGAAGTAGAAGATAAGAATCACCTCCAAGAGAGAGAAGGAGTAGAGATGATCGTTATGAACGAAGAACCTCTCGCATAAGCAAGGATTCGGAAAGGAAGGACAAGTCATCAAGGAGCTACACAAAACGAAGAATGGGTATCCGGCTCCGACTCCGACCATCACTCTGAGAGAAGTTATCACTCCGACTCTGAATATACTCAAGATGAAGGTGTTGCCGGTCTAGCCTTGTGTCAACCAACTCCTATGACATATTTGACTCACCAAATGAAGCAATTGGAAGATGCTTCATGACTAAAGGCCCAAAGGTATCACACCCCGAGTACGTTGATTTCAATAGTGATGAAGATGATTTTCTAGTGATGATGATTTACTTGTTGACAACTCCACTGATGAAAACTATGATGAACTTGCTATTAATCATGCTAATCAAGATAAAATGAATGACGGTGATAAGAAGGAGATTGAGCGTCTAACTAAAGAACTAAACACTCTTAAGTTAGCTCATGAAACTACCTTATAAGATCATCGAGAACTTTTAAAGACTCATGAGAAGCTACGCTTTGAAAAGCTCAACCTAGAGCAAGAGCATGGGTTCTTAAAAGCAATCAATGATGGTCTTCGTAAGAAAAGTTCTTCTTACATTGCCAAGCTTTTACTCTTGTCTACTTACATGCCACAAGTAAAATATAGCAACAAGAACAAGAAAGATTCTTCTTCTTGTAGTAACAATAATCATGTTAAATCCAATGTTGTCGCTTCTAGTAGTTCTCTTGATTCCACTAACGATTCTCTTAGCCAAGTTACACTTGAGCAAGAAAATAGCTTATTGAAGCGAATTATAGGGAAAGGTGTTTACAAGAGCCTTGCCGGAAGTAAGCAATTTGAGGAAATTGTACGCAAGCAAGGAAGGCACCAGAAGAATCAAGGTGTTGGTTTTGAATGAAAGTTCAATGCCAATGGAGTTGAGTGGGAAGAAGATCAACACCCCAAGACGAAGTTTGTTCCTCAACAAGAGAAGTATGACCCTACCTCTTCCAAGGGGACACAAGCTCAAGATGATCTTACACCACAAGACCACAAGCAAAAAGGCAAGGACAAGCTTCAAGAGGAGATTGATGCATTTGAAGAAGCTCCCAAGGCCTTGGTCAAGTGGGTTCCCAAGACTACATCAAGTTCCACTTCATCAAGTACGACTACAACTCCAAGGATTCCCATCAAGTTGATGTGGATCCCGAAGAAGAAGAACTAGAGAGTTCTTGAGGGTGACTCCGCCAACATACTTCACTCATATAATTTTGGCAAGGACAAGTGCAAACAACTTCCACATCTTGCACTAGTTCAAGGAGTCACAAACCCTCTTGTTGGTAAGACAAGGGACAAGGTAACCTAATGCTTTCATGGAGATCATCTTGTGTGTACTTCACTCTATGTCTATGGATATCCTTGTTTGTTCCTTGTGGGACTAACCCATGTAGGTATTGAAAGTACAACTCACTCGAATGGATTGCTCCAAATGATCTACATCAACATTGAGCATCCACATCTTCAACATCTACATGAAGTTATCTTTGACAAAACCCAAGGTTAGTTCATCTGTCTTAGGGGGGATATCACATCTAGGGGGAGTTTTACTCTAAGAATTGAGCTAAAGCAACTCTAATGGTGTGAACACAACCATGCTTTATGTAAAAGTGGTAACCCCACTTGCGCTCAAACGATGAGTATGACCTATGATCAAATGTTCTCATTTGACTCCTAAGTCAATATACTCATATATAGATGACCTAGTCATCGCCAATTGCTTGATAGATGCTAGAGTGTTTGTGCATGCTTTGTCACATATTTCATTTGCCATTTTATTATGTGAGCATGTGGATTGCATATTTTTCCCATTCGAGGACATCCATTTGTTGCTTTGATTGTTTGGCTCTTTTTCTTTTGCCAAATGGATGGACAAGAATGCCTAAGTACTTCCTCTAGCTATCTATGCTTTCCTCATCTCAAACTCTATTCATGCTACATAAGAAAATTTGATCAAGTCAGATTCGAACCCTCCGGGTGAGGAGCACTCGGAGTCACCGATTCGTCATAGACTTAAACTTCCAAAACCTCTCTGTGTATTTCGGTCTGACCGATTCATCCCTTTTGGTCATACCGAGTTCATTGAGTTGATCTAGGTTTTCAATCTTGGTGCAACCGATTAGAATCGTTCGGTCCCACCGAGTTGCAGTAACCGCTTGCGATTCTGCATCTCGGTGCCACCGAGTTGTTCCACTCGGTCACACCGACAGGGTCAGGATATATATACCGACAGGTCAAATTTTAGAAATTTCTCCAAAACCTCTTCGCCCGCGCATGTCCTGCTCTGCCGACTCGGGTCTCCGGATCATCTCCTCATCGCCAGCGACCTCCCGCCGCTGGTCTCCGTCGCCATCAACAGAAATCTTCACCGATGTTGCCGCCGTAGCGAGCTCATCGCCAAGTTAGGGTATGAGTTCAAATCTTTGTGCAATCTTTTACCTCCAATTCTTAGCACAAAGTCAATGTCATGATTCTTACCACGTATGAGAACATCCTGTCCAGCAAAAACTTCATTTAGATTAGATTTGATTCGAGAATTTAGGGTTAGGTTTCCGCCGAACTCATCTCGGACCGACCGAGTTGTGGAAATCGGTCTCACCGATTTGGCTTAGGACATTGCACTTGTAAATTTCGGTCCGACCGAAACTTAAAAATCGTTGTGACCGAGTTCAACTCTTAGTGAAACCCTAGCAATCTCAGAGTCACCGAATTGTGTCTCGGTCTGACTGATTTCACTAGTTTAGACTCCAAAGTTGCTTCGGTATCACCGAGTTTAACAAATCGGTAGCTCCGAAATGCTTCCTGTGGAAAACTAAAACTAAGTTTTTGACTCATTTATTTTTGCAAAACCTCTGCACTTTGTGATGCTCATCCACTCTATCTCATCTATAACTATTCACAGGGTCAGCCTTAGGTTTGAAGTGTCAGAATGTCTGATCAGAGTGATAGACGAAACAAGTTTGAGGAGCAAGTGAATTTGAGTGAGGGCACTAGTCCCTCTGGTAGTTATGATGAAGGCAGCAGAAGTATTCCTAGCAACCTGCCTAAGGCTGCAACTAGGCACAGGAGGAAGAGAAATTCTGGTTCTAAAGATGAAGACTATGTGGCTGCTGAGGAAGAGGTCAGCTCAAAGAAGAAGGTGGTCAAGAAGGAATTTGGCACAGCTGCCTCTACCAAACCTGGACTGAATAAGAAGGCTCCTGCAAAGAGAGTGCCCATGTCCAAAGCTAGAGCCTCAACACAGGAAACCATTGAGTTCACTCTGGAACCAAAAGAGGCTGGTGAGGGCAAGAAGAGGAAGGAAAGGGTCAAGAAGACCATGGCCAGAGTCATTGGCGGATCCTCTATGATGAGAGACCCAGCTGAGGATGAGGATGAAGAAGAAGAGGATGCTGCACCAGCACCCAAAGCACAAAAGCTGATGGGGGATGCCATCAAGTCTAGGGCCGCTTCTTCAAAGCCCAAGACTGCCCCCAAGACTTCTGCTCCAGCCCCCAAGACTACGCCAAAGAGGAGCACAAGAAACATATCAGGTGCTGAGAAGAACAAGCCCCAGTGCCTGAGATTGAAGAAGAAGAAGAAGATGAGGAAGCCCAAGTGCTCAGGAAGCTAAAGCCCAAGATCCCTGACCATGATGACAATCATCCAGTGGCTGAGAATATGAGAGTCAGAAAGGATGCAGGTCTCAGATTATGGAGAGAATCAGATCCATATGTGGTGAGGAGAAGTACTGCTGTGGACTATAGATTTCACACCAAGGAGCAGCAGGACTTCTATGAGACAATTCTGCTAGATAAGAAGCCCATAGTGTGTGACATGAAGTGGGTTGATTGGAAATACATCGACAACAATGAAGACCACTTCCCAGGAGTGCATGAAAGTTTCAGACTCAATGGAGTAGATACTTTTGTGGGTCAGAAACTGGCCAAGTGGAATGATGAGCTCATTATGCAATTCTACTCTACAACTCATTTCTATCCTGATGGAAGGATTGTATGGATGTCTGAAGGTACAAGGTACCAATCAACAGATGCTGAGTGGGCCAAGCTGATTAATGCCCCTGCAGAGCTTGAGGATGACATAGATGTCTATGCCAAGAGGAACAAAGATCACAACTCCATGGCCAACATGTACAAGGAGATTCCTGACAAAGCCTTGGAGACACATAAGCTAGGCTCTGTGTATTATCTGCTTTCTGGACTTTCCACTATTAACACCATCTTGAGGCACACCTTGTTGCCCAAATCAGGAGATCACATGATGACCAGAGGCCATTCCATCAATTTGCTTTAGTTGTTTGATGTGCCCCAGAAGTTTAAAGTGATGAGTTTGATTGTTGAGACAATCAAGAGGACAGCAGCAGACCAGAATAGATCATGTGGGAATGCTCCACACATCCAGATGCTCATCAACTCCAAGATGGGCACATGCACATACTTGTTGGAGAAAGAAAACCTTCCCTTGAGGCCTGACTTTGAGGACAACACAGTTGTCATGGATGCTGAAGATCCCACATCAGTAGAGGCTCAAGAGAAGAGGGAGAAAGCAAAAGCTCATAAGGCAGCAAAGATGCCAAGTGGTGAAGAGGCTTCACAAGTCTTCCTCAAGTCTAAGCAAGATCAACTTGGATATCTTATTCAAGCCACTTTGAGGATTGAGAAAGGATTGGCCACCCTAACTCAGAACCAAGAGAGCCTGGAGAGGATCATTGAAACAAAGTTCTATGATCTTGACTTGAAAGTGACAGAGATGCAGACAGCTGTTGAGCAGCTCCAGGAAGAAGCTGAAGAGAGGAAAGGGAAAGCTACCGCAGATGCCTTTCAGAGAGTGCCTAGGGCACAAAGATCTGCAGCAGTGCCTGTGACAGATACAAGAGCTACTACGTCAGCACCTGCAGACATAGCATCAGTAGCCCCTCTAGTTGCCACTCCACCAGCTCCAACAACTTCAACAGATGCATTCATCCTTGGAGTCCTCTCAATGCCACCTCCCAAAGATCAAGCCTATGGAGACGCATAGCACTATGCATTTTGGAGCTTTTTGCTAACTTGTTGCCAAAGGGGGAGAAAGTGTATAGACCATAGGCTCCGAGAGAGAGAGAGAGAGAGAGAGCTTGCTTCCATTTGCTATCTCTTTTGCTACTTGTTTGATACTTATTTGTTTGCTTGCCTAGTTGATACTCTATGTTTATGTGTGTGAGATACTTGTATGGTCATGTGTTTGATCATATCATACTTTAATGCTTCTGCTTGAATGTTGATATTACTTATCTCTCTTGTATGATCATTCACTTTGCCCTGGTGATGAGTGCATATTTCATATTCTATCATTTTGAGTGCTACACCAAAATGTATGTGACATGGAAGAGTAACCCATGATCCTATTAGGTTGTGCATTTGCATTCTAAAGCAAATTTTAAATAATGCACAAATTTAGGGGGAGCTCTTGCTTATCACATACTTCTCAAAGCAACATATATTTCAATCTTATTATCATTTGTCAAAGCTTTGATCTATATGTTATCATCAATTACCAAAAAGTTGGAGATTGAAAGTGCAACTAATCCTTGGGTGGTTTTGGTAATTCTTAACAACATATAGCTCATTGAACTAATACTTTTTCAAGATGATCATTTCAGAAAGTTCAATGATTGGCATGACATGGACTAGATATGTGGACCCCTCAAAATTCTAAGGACACATATTGGCTCAAGGTCAAGACTCTACATTTTCATTTTAGTGATCCAAGATCACATTGAGTCCATAGGAAAAGCCAATTTAAAACAATACAGAGGCTAGCCAACTCGCTCCCAGGGAGCTCCCTCGATTTCCTGCTTCGTTGGCCGTTCGATCATGGTCAAACTGGTCTTTGACTTTGTTTCGACCGTTAGATGCTCGCTGCTCTCGCTGCTGGTTTTGACCGCGTGGTAAGTTTGCATGGCCAATGACCGGTGGGCTCTTGTTCTGTGCCTATTGGCTGGGTATAAGCCGTTTCAAGGTGCGAGTGCGCCCTCTCCCCGCACGCCGCGTGCACGTCGCGCCATTTGCGGGGGCGTGGGTAACCCTGCCGTCGAAAGCCCCTCGGCCCAATCCAATCGCCCACACTCTGCAACCCTCCCTCCCTCCTCGATCTCTCTCCCTCAGCCGCCACAAACCCTAGGTCCCTTTCCTACGATCCCGTGGTCGCTGCCCCTGCTCCATCCGACCTCCGTGGCGGCCGAGGGCCCGATCCGCGCCGACGCCGTGCAGGCGGCGGCCGGGGCGGGCGCGGAGAGGGCCGATGCGGCAGCCGCGGGCGGGGCGGTGGCGGCCAAGGCCAGGGAGGACGAGGTCAGGGAGTACAAGAGTGACGCGCTGAACCCCTCCACGGAGGAGTTCGTGCCGCTCTCCCGCCGCCAGGGGGACGGCGCACGCCGCCTGTCGGCCGACGCGCCCGTCTTCGTCTCGCCCGACTACTATGCTCCTCCGTCCACCGACTCTGTCCGTGCAGGTGGCCAGTTTCCTTCCGCCCCAACCTTCTCTACTGTCTCCTGATGCGGAGCATCCTACGGTCATCCCCATGGACCTACCATCATCTCATCAAGAGCCAAGAGGACCTATGACACGAGCACGAGCTAGAGCTCTCGAGAACGAGGTGACTTCCTTCCTTAGTGATATCACATATGATCTACTCGAGACATGGCTACTACCTAAGTCCGATATGCTATGCATGATTAGGTGTCAAGAGGAGCCTCCCGAGGATGCAAGTGAAGACGGACAAGCCGCCAAGTTCACGGATGAAGAGAACCAACGAAAACGGGCAAGTTCACCTTCCAGGCCCCGGACATCCGGCCAAGTCCCCGGACATCCGGCCCCTGGAGCAACCACAGCAGCAGCAGCCCAGACGCCCAAGCCTACAGGGCTCGGACATCCGGAGTCCAGCCCGGACATCCGGCCCCAGCCCGGAAATCTGGCCAAAAGCCCGGACATCCGGCGCCACGCTACAGAACATCCAGAAGTTTTGCCCTCCAGCCCGGACATCCGGCCCCCCAGCCCGGACATTCGGCCCCTCCTGAAGCCCCGGACATCCGGCCCATCGCCCGGACATCCGGCCACCCCTGTTTGCGCACAGTAAGGGCCGAGGCCCGTGTACCCCTTCGACCCCCTACACTATATATACTCCTTCTCCTCCATCTTTCTAGGGTTAGCATTGGTTTAGCTCATATGTGAGATAGAGCATTGCTCATCCATACGGATCTCCTCCTCGAGAGAGACTGCGGCCCCTCTTCGGAGACGATCCACGTTGGATTCAAGACCTCCTCTTGGGTGGCCCCCTCAAGACCTCCTTTCGGAGAAGAACCGGTTACCTATGTATCGTCCCTTGTTGGATTTGGATTGTGTATCTCTTTGTGTTTCGAGGATCTAGCACATGTGTGATTGTTCTTGTTGGTTTGAGTGGTTCTCTCGTGTGTTCCCCTTGTGTTCTTCGTGTTCTTAGTTGGGATCCGCTCCTTTCGTGAAAGATCGGCTATATAGGGTTCCACCCTACATCATCTTGGTATCATGAGCCACGTTAATCATGATTTCGGAGCCCCCTCTCTTTGTTTTCTAGCTTGATTTTGTTGTTTTTCGTCCTAACCCGAAAATTGCCCCACAAAAATAGCCCTAATTTTTTTTGTGATTTGTTGGTGTGATGAAGTTTTGTTGGATTTGATCCACGGATTTCGTGTGTTGCAGGTAGATCTAGCTTTTCCCCAATTTCCATCCACAAAATCTTCCGAATTTTGCCCCGGATTTGACCTCTCCATGCGGTGTTCATCCACGGATTCGAGCCCGGACATCCGGCCCGACCAGCCCGGACATCCGGCCCCTGACAGCATCAACTCCATCCTCCACTCCGTTTACCGCCTAACTTTCGTCCAATTTTGTTAAGGAGCCCACATACACTTCCGCATACCACCACCATTTCCGCATAGCACCACCATAGCCTTTCCCGCTACCAACTCCGACAATTTTGACCCATTTTGTTATGAGAATTTGAGTTGTGGTTTCCGTATCCTATTGTGTTTCGGCTATCTAGGTACGGTTTGACAACAACATCACCACCGCTCATCTTCGCCAAGGACTACTATGAACGGCTACATTGGTATCACCTTCACCTTCATATCATCTTGGTATAGCGATATCATCATACTCTCTTGCATTTGCATTGATAAACCCATGGCCTTACTTCTGTGTAGCTTACCCATCGAGACTAGCCTTTGAGTATTGCCGACAACGTGACTTGTGCACATTAGTGTTCATACTTCACATAGCATACATACCATCATTGAGTTGCATATCTTGCTATCATCTCTTGTGTCACAAAAGTTGTCTTCGCATACACAATTGCTATCTTGGTTCGTGAAGCATTGCATGAGAAAAGAGCTCAAACAACAAGGAGCCAAACAAGCTTTTAAGCAAAAAGGAGAAAGATAAGCAAAGAGCTTAAGCAAGAACCATAGCATCATACAACATTAAGATTGTCATACTCGATCATCTTGGATCAAAGCATAGAAACATCATACATATAGCATACTTGGGATAGAAGTCGTTGCATTTTTGCTTAGTAGGTTGTGCACAAGTTCGTATCCGCCTATCGTGCAATCGTGCTAGCGTCTCTCTAGTGTTGTGCAACAAGAGCATCTTGGTGGATTCCACATTTTGGCTCACCCTTGGTTGCCCAACCCCACTTATCTATTTGCGTGTGTGTTTCCGTGTACCATATCTTGCTATTGGTCTACTTGTCGCATTTGCAAATTTGTGAATCTTTTCCAACATTATTGGGTCTCACTTACAATTGCATCAAATTTTGTGCCACCATCCTAACCAAGCTCCACCATAAGCTTTTACTTGTGTAGGTGCGAGAACCGACAAGAATTGGTACCAATTGTGCCATTTCCTTGCTACACATTGGAATGATCTTTGATCCATTTTCAACATCGGTCAAGGTACATTTGGTATTGCTTCTTCTCTTTCTCCCACTCACATATCTTTGTTTGGAAATGATGGATAGGCCAAGTACTTCTACCAATCCACTCTTCTTGGAGCAAGACGAAGACATGTCATCCTACGTCACCAAGACTCAACTATTTGGTGCACACCGAGCTTTGCATCAAGAACAACTTGCTTTGGGCGATCGCATCGACAACCTCGCCACCGATCTACGACAATCTGAGCAACGTACAAGAGACTACTTCGACACATCCATGAGTTCCCTCAAAGAAGATATCCGAACCATGATGGTCCGCTCTTCTACAACTTCGTCCTCGTCAAGACGGAGCCGCTCAAGTCGACACTACGACGACACCATCTCCGGTTCAAGTACACCAACATCGAACACTCTTCGTCGTGCCGCGCGTCAAGACCGTCAAGCTAACCGCAATCCTCTACACGACACCGACTCTCAAGAGCATCGACATCGTCACAACCAAGCTGCTTTCGCACAAGCACAAGAACGGCAATGCCAACGACAACAAGAACAAGAGGAGCGAGCGCGACAACATCAAGATGCACAAGACGCCGAGGCGCAACGTCAAGAACGACAACTACGTGAAGCTCAAGCACTTGAGGCGCAACGTGCTCTTCAAGACTCAAGTCGTGCCGTAGCCAATCGAGGCCGACAAGCTCGACTACATCAAGAAGCACTTCGCGACGAAGCTCAAGAAAGGATTTACGAAGCACGTGTGCATCGACAAGCTCCTCGACATGATCGACAAGTTCCTCATCAAGATCGACAAGCTCCTCCTCATGCGAGACAAGAACGTCAAGTCCATCGAGAGCAAGAAGACAATGGACCACCTCCTCGCCAAGAGCATCATGAGGAAGACAACCCTCCTCACCAAGAGCAACATGAGGAAGACAACCCTCCTCGCCAAGAGCGACATGAGATTGCCAATCCTCACCGACATGGGCGTCATCATCCCCGACCCCAACACAATGAAGAGCAACGATATGGCAAGCTAAAGTTCACCATGCCCAAGTTTACCGGAAGCAATGACCCCAAAGAGTACATATCATGGGCATTGAAGGTTGACAAAATCTTCCGCTTGCACAACTACGAAGAAGAGAAGAATATCGCAATGGCATCCCTCGAATTCCAAGACTACGTCCTCATTTGGTGGGAACAAGTCATTGAGCGCCATGCGGCAAGAGGTGAACCACCCATCACCACTTGGGCACAAATGAAGGATGTCATGAGAGCACGATTCGTGCCAAACTACTACAACCGCGACCTCTTCAAGAAACTCCAACAACTCAAGCAAGGAACCAAGAGCGTTGAAGAGTACTACAAGGAAATGGAGATTGCCATGATACGAGCCAATGTCAAAGAAGATGATGAGCAAACTATGGCATGTTTCTTGAATGGACTCAATCACCCTATCAAGAAGATTGCCGACTTCCAACCATACTCGAACCTCATTGAGCTAGTGCATCAAGCTACCAAAACGGAACGGCAAGTACAAGACGAATTCAAGTATGTCAAGTTCTCATCCAAGTCCTATGGCCTCTCCAACAATCAAGCTTCGACGACTCCCACCACGAGCAATGGCGACAAGTCAAGTTACAAGAAAGCTTCGACAAGCTCAAGTCGTCCTCCTACTACAAGCAACTTCAAGCCGAAAGCTTCATCATCATCTACTCCAACCGATGAGACCATCAAGACAAGTTCCATCAAATGTTTCACATGCGGAGGCCGAGGCCACAAGTCCTTCGAGTGCACAAACAAGCGCACCATGATCCTCAACGACGACGGCACCTACGACTCCATGAGTGAAGGAGAAATGGAAGCTCTTGAGCAAGTGGCCATGCACCGACAAGTGAACAATGACGAAGAAGATGATCACATCTTTTGTGACGAAGACTCAAGTCCCGCTCTTGTTGTCTCCAAGGTCTTGACTCTTCAACATCAACAAGACGAAGATCAAAGATGCCATATCTTCCACACAAAGGCCGGCATCAATGGACGGTCCGTCAAGGTCATCATCGATGGAGGGAGTTGCCATAACTTGGCAAGTGAAGAACTATGCTCCAAACTCCAATTGGTGAAGATGAAGCACCCGCACCCCTACAAGGTTCAATGGCTAAGCGACACCGGCACCATACAAGTCGAGCAGAGAGTGCAAGTCTCTTTCAAGATCGGCGCCTATGAAGACACTTTGGAGTGTGATGTCCTTCCGATGACCGTGTGCCACCTCCTTCTTGGACGGCCATGGCAATTTGACCGAGGTGTCATTCACAATGGGCGTACAAATCACTATAGCTTCAAGATGAAAGGGAAAGAGTTTGTGCTACGTCCTATGTCTCCAAGCCAAGTGCTCGCCGACAAGCAAAACACCCATCGTGGAGAGAATAGTGAGAGAGTGAACCACCAAAAAGAGAGTGAGCGCCACAAGCCCAAATTGAGTGCCTCCACGATGAGCGACAAGAAAAACTTAGTCCTATTTGCCACCAAACGTGAGATGAGAGAAGTGTGTG
Organism: Triticum aestivum; assembly: GCF_018294505.1. Lineage (NCBI taxonomy): Eukaryota > Viridiplantae > Streptophyta > Magnoliopsida > Poales > Poaceae > Triticum > Triticum aestivum. The sequence goes on along the minus strand of NC_057811.1, from coordinate 248,266,674 downwards.
AGAACCCATCAAGTGTCCTACACTATGTCCTATTGTGCAAGGATGAGGCACCAAAAACTAACAACTCTCACGATCTACTTTTGGTGTTATCTTCTTTATTGCAGGAATTCCAAGATGTTTTCCCCGATGAGCTACCTCCGGGTCTACCTCCACTACGAGGCATTGAGCACCGAATTAATCTCATCCCCGGAGCGCCGCTTCCAAACAAAGCGCCCTACCGCGTCAACCCCGAAGAAACCAAAGAAATTCAAAGGCAAGTAAAGCATCTCATAGACCATGGACATGTGCGTGAAAGTTTGAGTCCTTGTGCCGTACCGGTCATTCTTTTGCCAAAACGAGACGGTAGCTTTCGCATGTGTTCCGATTGTAGACCTATCAATGCTATCACCGTTCGTTATAGGTATCCCATTCCACGCCTTGATGATATGCTTGATGAACTTTGCGGTGCCACTATCTTTTCCAAAATTGATCTTAAAAGTGGTTACTATCAAATCTGCATACAAGAGGGTGATGAATGGAAAACCGCTTTCAAAACAAAGTTTGGTCTATATGAGTGGTTAGTCATGCCTATGGGTTTATCGGAAGCACCCGGTACTTTCATGCGTCTTATGCATTACGTGTTTCGCCCTTACATTGGTGAATTTGTTGTTGTCTACTTTGATGATATCCTTGTGTTTAGGAAATCTCTCAAAGAGCATGTTACCCACCTTCGCATCGTGCTACAAACTCTTCGAAAAGAGCAACTTTATGCTAATATGGAAAAATGCCTATTTGGTGTTGATAAGCTTGTTTTCTTGGGTTTCGTAGTATCTTCTAAGGGTGTTCATGTTGATGAATCTAAGATCAATGCTATTAAAACTTGGCCCCAACCAACCAATTTGCAACAAGTGCGTAGTTTTCTTGGTTTAGCCGGTTTCTATCGCAGATTTGTGAAGGATTTTAGCACCATTGCTTCACCTTTGCATGCTTTGAGTAAGAAAAATGCACCGTTTGTTTGGGGAACATCTCAAGATATCGCTTTCAATGAGCTTAAGAATTTGCTTACTCATGCTCCCGTGCTTGCATTACCCAACTTTGACAAACCTTTCGAAATTCATTGCGATGCTAGTGGTAATGGCATAGGAGGTGTGTTAACGCAAGAGAAGCGCCCAATTGCTTATTTTAGTGAGAAACTCTCCGGAGCGCAACTCAATTACCCTATCTATGACAAAGAGTTATATGCTTTGGTGCGAGTTTTGCATGAATGGGAACATTACCTACGCCCTCATGAGTTCATCATCCATACCGACCATGAAACGCTTAAATACCTTAAGGGTCAAACTAAGTTGAACAAGCGTCATGCTAAATGGAGTGAGTTCATTGAGTCGTTTTCTTATGTCATCAAGTATATTAAAGGTAAGGAAAATGTTGTGGCGGATGCACTTTCCCGTATATGCATGCTTGTTAATCAACTTGAGTTAAATGTCATTGGCTTTGAGCATATAAAAGACTTGTATGAGCATGATCCTACATTTTCTATTCCTTATGCCAAGTGTTTGACGCATACTTCTTGGGATCGATACTACATCAAAGATGGATATCTTATGAGAGCTAACAAACTTTGCATCCCCGAGTTCTCTCTTCGCTTGTTGCTTTTGCAGGAATCTCATGGAGGCGGACTCATGGGACACTTTGGACGCGACAAGACATTTGTTACGCTCTCCAAGAACTACTTTTGGCCCAAGATGTTCCGCGACGTCAATCGCTTCACCAACCGATGCTCTACATGTCGCAAAGCTAAGTCCAAAGCTCAATCTCATGGCCTTTATATGCCACTTTCCAATTCCATATCACCCATGGGAAGACATTAGCATGGACTTTGTGCTTGGTTTGCCTAGAACTCGAAATGGCAAGGATTCCGTTTTTGTTGTTGTGGACCGATTCTCCAAAATGGCACATTTCATTCCTTGCAACAAGATAGACGATGCTTCACATGTTGCAAAATTGTTTTGTAGGGAAATCTTGCGCCCTCATGGAGTGCCAAAGACGATTGTCTCGGACCGCGACGTCAAGTTCTTGAGTTACTTTTGGAAGACATTGTGCGCCAAGCTCGGAATCAAGCTTTTGTTCTCTTCGGCATACCATCCACAAACCGACGGCCAAACGGAGGTGACCAACCGCACGCTCTCCACTCTACTACGCGTGTTGATAAAGAAGAATATCAAGGAGTGGGAGGAGTGCCTACCCATCGCCGAGTACGCCTACAATCGTGCAAGACATTCGACTACCGGCAAGTCCCCCTTCGAGGTCGTCTATGGCTTCAACCCATTGTCTCCATTGGACATTCTACCTCTACCGCTACAAGAGCGCACAAACATGGACGCGAGTGCCCGAGTCAACTTCCTCAAGAAGATGCACGAAGATACAAGAAACACCATTGAGCGCCAAGTACAACGACTCGCGACCAAGCTCAACGTCAACAAGCAACCCATGATGTTCAATGTTCGAGATCTTGTGTGGCTACACCTTCGCAAGGATCGCTTCCCCAAGGAACGCAAGTCCAAGCTACTACCCCGAGCGGATGGACCCTTCAAGGTGCTTGCACGCTACAACAACAACGCATACAAGATCGACATCCCACGCGACAAGTACTCCGTGAGCGACATCTTCAACATCAAAGATCTATCCCCGTACCATGGTGATGAGGATTTCGATCCGAGGTCGGATCTTTCCCAAGGGAGGGGAGATGATGCGGAGCATCCTACGGTCATCCCCATGGACCTACCATCGTCTCATCAAGAGCCAAGAGGACCTATGACACGAGCACGAGTTAGAGCTCTCGAGAACGAGGTGACTTCCTTCCTTAGTGATATCACATATGATCCACTCGAGACATGGCTACTACCTAAGTCCGATATGCTATGCATGATTAGGTGTCAAGAGGAGCCTCCCGAGGATGCACGTGAAGACGGACAAGCCGCCAAGTTCACGGATGAAGAGAACCAACGGAAACGGGCAAGTTCACCTTCCAGGCCCAGGACATCCGGCCAAGTCCCCGGACATCCGGCCCCTGGAGCAACCACAGCAGCAGCAGCCCAGACGCCCAAGCCTACAGGGCCCGGACATCCAGAGTCCAGCCCGGACATCCGGCCCCAGCCCGGAAATCCGGCCAAAAGCCCGGACATCCGGCCCCAGCCCGGAAATCCGGCCAAAAGCCCGGACATCCGGCGCCACGCTACAGAACATCCAGAAGTTTTGCCCTCCAGCCCGGACATCCGGCCCCCCAGCCCGGACATCCGGCCCCTCCTGAAGCCCCGGACATCCGGCCCGTCGCCCGGACATCCGACCACCCCTGTCTGCGCACAGTAAGGGCCGAGGCCCGTGTACCCCTTCGACCCCCTAGACTATATATACTCCTTCTCCTCCATCTTTCTAGGGTTAGCATTGGTTTAGCTCATATGTGAGATAGAGCATTGCGCATCCATACGGATCTCCTCCTCGAGAGAGACTGCGGCCCCTCTTCGGAGACGATCCACGTTGGATTCAAGACCCCCTCTTGGGTGGCCCCCTCAAGACCTCCTTTCGGAGAAGAACCGGTTACCTATGTATCGTCCCTTGTTGGATTTGGATCGTGTATCTCTTTGTGTTTTCAGAATCTAGCACATGTGTAATTGTTCTTGTTGATTTGAGTGATTATCTCGTGTCTTCCCCTTGTGTTTCTCCTCGTGTTCTTCGTGTTCTTAATTGGGATCCGCTCCTTTCGTGAAAGATCGACTATATAGGGTTGCACCCTACATCATCTCCCCAGTTCATCCTCCGTCCCTTGCTGCCCGAGATTCTCATCTGCTCAGGCCGCGAGGAAGCCACGTGAGGAGGAGAGACCTCGTCTCGAGAATCCCGGGAGGAGGGGCTCAACCAGAGAGGAGCAGATGCCAGCCAGGTAGTCGGCTCGGCTCGACGCCGTCCTTCGTGTCTGGGCCGCGGCAGACCCTAGCGCCGTCCTTCAGGTGTCTTCACGGCTGCAGGATTGTATGTGAGCCCCCAACCATCTCTCTCTCCCGCACTCATTTTCTCTCTCTCACGTTTGTGGTTCTCTGTTCAACTGAAGATGGCTTCAGATAGGACTAACATTGGAATATTCATGTGTTATAGGCCAATATAGATTTTCATTTAACTTCTGGATTGGTGCAGGTTCGAGGATGTAAATCTATCTGATATGTTGTTGATGGGGATTAAGATTATTGTACTGACATATCTGAAAGTATTGTACTGACATATCTGAGAATTTAATGATCTATCAGCAACTAGGTAGATGTACTCACCTCAAACTATTATTTTTGTGTGCTTCAGCTCATTTAACTACATGTTAATTTACTCATAAACCTCTTGCTGCAGCTACAGGTTTCTTTGTAAAAATTATTGGTTATTCTGAAATCTTATTATTAGGTGTTAAGCTTCAGGCTGATGTATTGGTTGAGATCGAGGAGAGAGCGAGCCGTTGCAGAGGAGAGGGGATACAAGGGTGGGCGGAGGTCAGGCATTGCTAACAGATTTGAGGCGGAGTGGGAAAGGTGAAGGTGATGCCGGCCGGCTGGCGCCTCACCACTGGCTCCTGTTTTGCAGCGGCAAAGAGAACGGTGCCGAGGATGTGTTGATCTATGCACGGCTGTCAGAAGTACATCCTTGCTATGATGTGTATGGTTTCTCTACTTTCCTCCTATTGCTCTATTCCCAATTTTACAAACTGCTAAGTTGGTGGTTGACTTCGTTTCTTTCAGATTTTTTTGTGGCCTTCTCCATTAGAATATTTCTCCTCAATGACCATATCAACCTGTCTGGTGTTTGCACATGTCATTTTGGTTCAGGTGTGTGCAAGATCATCCCTCTCTAAACTGTAAATTTGTCTGTATGTTTTGGTAGATTTGATTTATCGGCGGCGAAGGCAGACTGGCTGTACAAGGCGGGGTGCCATTGTTATTTTGGTTTTGGCTCATGAACTTCAAATCAGTTTTCCTATGAAAGAAAATCAATCTGTGTATGCATGATACTTGTTAATACTTTAACTGCAGTTTAGGATACAAATGTGATTACATTAATCATTTGTTAAACAGGTTACCGCCATTCCGCCTCTTCCTTGTGATGGTATAGGAGTACATACTAATTCGATAAACAAGAGGCGAAGTTGCCAACGCCTGAGATAGTGGTTCCTACCTCTGGCCTTCGCACCTTTAGTTCCGCAAGTAGTTCAGCAACTCAAATGGTAAGAACTTCAGGGTTCTTTTTTCTCTTTCTTTCTTTTCTCTTGGGACTGTTTATTCTCTGTTTGTATATATTTCCTTTGATTGAAATAAAGGACTGTGTGGCCTTTGCTCCACATAAGGTAGTCAAAAGAAAGTACTTCCGCTAATCCACATTAGTTGTCGCTGATTTAGTAGTGTACTAAATCAATGACAATTAAAATGGATCAGAGGAGGTAACATGTATTTTGTTAAAACTGCTTGAAGTAACTAGGGCCAAGTAACATACTATGTGATTGTTGTGTGTGGTCGTGGCATGTGAATCTGATTACACCATCATAGTTGGATAATAGCAGTCTTGGGGAGGAATACGATGTGTGTTTCAGATATTTAAGATCGGTTTGATTATGTTTCAATTTCGAAGACATGGTTTCGTGTTATGCCTTATAAAGTTGAGGCATGTGCTATAGAGGCAAGGAAGAGTACTTTGATTTTGTTGATTATTAGGGTTTTTGATAATGCAACTTCTTTTGGAATCTGTTATTAGTGTTTTATATATTGTTCCCCCAAACGCCATTTTTTGTTTAGTTATGTATTGGCAACCGTTTCCTTCTTCCATTGTAGTAAAGTAGAAGTTATATATTTTCCTGACCATGCCCTTCTTTTCCTAGGCCAGCGATTTGCTTTCTCCTTGGTTTACAGTGGCTGCAGCCTCCTATTTGTGACGTCGTAGCCCCAAAGGTATCCTTCTCTCTATACTGAATCTGATTCTTTGCATTTTGGGTTTGGATATGTTTGCTATTGCCAGCTCTATTTGCACTCAATCAATATATGTGCGTGCGCTGGTAGAAGTGAAAGAGAAATTTAGAGGGCGATAAAGGAATATACAGAAGGTCCTGAGGAAAATGATACCTGTACATAGTTTGGATTACTCGTGTTTTTTTATTTTGACTGCAAATAACTTCTCTTTTCAACACACTTAGTACGTGATCTAGCAATCACATTATAATAGAGTAAGTGAGAAAAAGCTCTTTATTTGAATGACCAAGAATCCGTGGTGTTCTCCTGAACTGCAAGGAACACTCCACTACGAAACTCACTTAAGCAGGTTGATAGATGATACCTTGTCTTGAGCCTATTTTCTCAAAATAATGAGAGGCTGAATGATTCAGACACAGGCTGAACCATCTTTCTCACCTCATCATTTCGTTACATTTTGATTTCATTGTGTGGTGTGCTTCGATCTAGGTGAGTTGAGTTGCTGCTTGGTTTGAGATGTTGATGTCGTTCGAGACGCCCGCTGGATTCACCCTTTTCAAGGTTCTGAATAAGGGCAAGCTTGACAAGGTCGAGCTGAGTGTTCGTCACCACCTCAGCTCTTGGTTTGGTTTGGATTACTCGTGTTTTTTATTTTGACTGCAAAATAACTTCTCTTTTCAACACACTTAGTACGTGATCTAGCAATCACATTATAATAGAGTAAGTGAGAAAAGGCTCTTTATTTGAATGACCAAGAATCCGTTGTGTGCTCCTGAACTGCAAGGAACACTCCACTACGAAACTCACTTAAGCAGGCTGATAGATGATATCTTGTCTTGAGCCTATTTTCTCAAAATAATGAGAGGCTGAATGATTCAGACACAGGCTGAACCATCTTTCTCACCTCATCATTTTGTTACATTTGATTACTGATTCGTCAAGGAGTTGTTGTTCTGCGTTCACTTATTTCCCCAAACTGTATGTACGCATCGCTCGCAAAAGAAATCGATTTAAACCCTCTTCGAAAAAATTTGGACTGTTGTAAGGTTGAAAAAAAATGCATGTGTTGTTCTGTAAGCACTTGAATTGAAGGGCAAAATGAAAAGTAACTCAGCAGTGGATAATCTTACCTCATTAGCCTAGACAATACTACAGGTGGTATGCTGTTGCTGGCCCATATATCCCAAGACAGGGTATACAGATAGCTCTTGACCTTGCCAGAGCGTAAGTAGTTCATTTGGTTAATCTGTTTTGCGTTTTGACATGCATCATTTGTTGCAGACTGCTAGATCGATGCTACTTCCGTTATTATTATTTTTTATTGCCTAAGTGCCGAACAAGCACTCTTGCATTGGAGATGCCCTGATTAGCTTCTTCTACAAATTTGTCCCAATGCAATTAGCAGGCTAACATATTCGAAAAATGAAATTTTGAATGACATATAGCAAGATATGCATGTATTCCTACTCTTATCTTATATGGACAAATAGATCTAACAGCTGGCTTGCTTGCTTGCAGTGGTACAGGTGTGATCTTCATGGAGCTAGCCATCATTGGATCTGGTAATACATAATCACTTATTCAGAGAGCCCGAGGTGAGAAGGGACGAGCATCTAGAACACCACCACCTACTAATCAGTGAGCTACTATCTGTCTTTGAATGAGTTACTTAAAAGAGAAGGCAGGTAGCAATAGAACACATGCAATCTCAATGTTTACTAATTATCTATTTCTGAATTTATTCGTTCCCAGCTGCTCTGAATCTGGGTGTTTTGCTTGCTGCTTTGTAGGAGTTTCCTACCTTTCTTCTGCAAATCTGGAATGCCTTTATGGCATGATCATGTGAAAAAAGTACCTTGATGCAGTAATGGATTTGATTATCACTGGTTACTCTGTTTTCACGAATTACTATCCAACTGTAAGTCTGTTCTATACCCTAAGGCCCATGTAAATCTGATAGAAGATTAAGCTATTTAATTTTAACTGAAAAGGATAATATTCTTTCAGTCGCTTGAATCTGTCCAGACCTGAAAAATACTTATACTTTGAAAGCTTGATATATGAGTATGTAATTTTACAGGTATGTAGATAGCCGACAATGTTATTGTTCAAATGTACTCGAGCCAGGTTTTCGGTGTTTCATTGCAACCAAAAGAATTGGTAATATTGTTTTGATGAAAACATGGTCGCACTTGTCGGTGTTGTAGTGGCATAGGAAAATTTTCCCTAAGATCCACTATGAAGTTGATTGAAAGTCCATTTTCCCTAAGATCCACTATGACAATGAAAAAGATTTCTGAAAACTGTGTCACCATAAATGTTCCATCATTGTCCATAGCAGTCCCATGCCGTATTAATTTCAGAAGAATAAATTCTTATTCAGATGTTCATTGTGTTTTTATGTACTGCTATATCTAAAAAAGCAAGTTTCAGCTAAAACCAGAGCCGTGGTTAAGATACTCTTCGCACCTAGGATATGTGTATATGTTCAGATTGCTAACTTTAAACTATAGTTTTAGAAAATGTGGTGCCCTCGCTTATTTTTCTAATGCATGAACTTAGGGTAAATGTTTATGTGTAATGCGTGCTTGATTTTTTTGTGGTTCTGGTGGATTTTGATTTTCTCCACCATGCTTCTCTCCAACGGGATGAGTCTGTTTTCGCAGCAGCGGGTGATGCATGTGCTTATTGTTGGCTGTTGCTATGTGGTATGCATTTTCTCATTGTTGGTTGTTTGTTGTTTGCTATGATTAAGATACATTGGCATGTACATTTTACATCAGTTTTGTTTTCAACACCACCTATCACTGTATGATTTGCCGTTAATAGAGTAGTTTCTCCTTTATTGCATTGCATAATGCTAGCAAGCTACATTGCACCATAAACAAAAATAATCCTCTTCCAAGGTTAAACCTGTTTTTTTCCTTCTAGCAAAGATCTTCTCTGGAAAAGATCAATTCCGTTAGCCTATAATATTGCAGTTCTTTCGTATCCTTCAAAGATTTATAAATATTTTCTGTTTCCACTCCCTTCGTTCTCATGGATTCTGAAAAAAAAATGTTTTTATTGATTAATAATATTGCTTTCCCTTTCAGTATTGTGGTGGTCGATGCATGTAGAATATACAGACTTTCCTAGAATGGCGCTTTTAGTTTTTCTGCTTGATGTTAGTTCATTGATGAGAACACCTATGTACATGATTGCTGCATGCATGATATCCTACTATATACTGAGAAATATTTTTGTTTTCCGGACATTGTTTTCTAAATCCTATCGACATATTACCTGACATGGTCTTTGAAGTTTCTATTTTATAGCGAGCTTTGCACTGGTCAACTTGAGTATGGTATGGTTATCTTTTCTTTTGTTTACAGGCGATGTGTGGTAGAAGCTGTACTCACAGGAAGACTATCGTGCTGTGTATAAACCACGTTCCACGATTCACTTCTGTTATGCATATTTACTTTCCAGTTTTAGGACTGAAATCCATCCATTGTAATGAATTTGGTTGTATGGGCATTACCTATTTGACTTAGGCTTGCTTCATCACATATAGACTGCTTTTCTTTTCCCCATTGCTTGTATGACCTAAAACTATCATGTATACGAGGCAAGTTATTAGCAATGTTTCACATTTTCTTACTTGCAATACTGTGCTTGCCTATTCAGGTGTTCCAAGACCCAAATCATCAGAAAAACAACACATACAACACTTTTTTCTTTTGAACTTTGGTTACCCTTATACAAGCCCCTGTTCACTTTGTTTATATAGTGGTTAGAATAGTAACCATATGTGCTTGCTCAATACTGATAAATGGAATATTTTCAAAGCATGTATGGTGCGGGTTTGTTCGCAATTTGGCGCAACGGGAGATTACTGAAAAAACACATTTTTTCAACATGACATGGTCTTGAAATGGGAGTCTACTATCAAATTAAAATGTGTAGGTATATCTCATTGTAGATGACAAGTCTCTATTTTTTTATTAAAGGGGGTTAAATTTGTTACCATATATGCTTGCCTGCTACTAAAACAACTAAAACATGGAATTTCTTTTCATACTGAAGATGGATTCAGTGGGTCTCTGCGCCATTTTGTTACCCAATGCGCCATTTTGTTACCCAACTGACGAACTGAGAAAGAAAGGAAGGGGATAGACAGTCTTCGCTGGCTCTGCCCCCTGCCGCTTCATATTCAGCTCCTCACGGGCCACACGCATCGCTCTACATGGGTTGGGCTAAATAACATATGGGCTATCCTAATACCTCCTGATCCCTATATCTCCGTATATGCACAATAAAGACATGTTTTTTTTTCTTAGGTTTCTTATCCTTTTCCCTCTTTTTTTGCAGGAAAAATATGCATGGCCAGGTTTCTCATCATGATAACCATGTTTCCAAACTTGCTAAAAACATGCCAACTTTACTCTCTTATCATAGTGCCCATATTTTCAAACTGAACATATGCATATTATGCAAAGTTTCCCTTTTCCCACACTATTATCTAACAACGTAATAAACATGTTTAAAAAATAGCATGATTTAGTTGAAGGTTCTTGCAGCATGAAACTATTTTCATCGACAACATGTCTTCAGCAGGTCTCTGCGCCATTTGGCGCAACGGGTCAACTAGTACTATTAAAAGGGGATGAGGTGTTTGCTTAATGGCTTGCTTGCTCAAAATGCTTAGTGATATGCTCCAAAAGCCCTCAACCACTTTCTCATATTCTCATATGTCCCAAACCAAAAGTCAAACTCGGCCCCATCGATTTGATCTATCCGGCGCTACTGGGTTCATTTGACATAGCCATAGCCAGAAACCCTAATCAGTTCGGTTTCACTGATAGGGATCTCGGTCTCACCGAGATGGGATTGATAACTCTCTGTTCCCCTTCGTAATGTTTCGGTCTAACCGAGATGAGCGATCGGTCCCACCGAGTTCGCAATGCAAACTCTCTGTTTTCTTTTCGTAACGTTTCGGTTTCACCGAAATGAGCGATCAGTCCGACCGAGTTTGCCTAACCAACTCTCTATTTGCCTATTACAGAAATCGGTCTCACTGAGATTACGTTATACCCTAACCCTAATGCAATCGGTCCCACCGAGTTGACTGGTCCGTCCCACCGAAAATCCTAACGTTCACATTTTGAACTAGGTCTGATCGAGTTTGAGTATTCGGTCCCACCGAGTTTGGTAAATTGTGTGTAACGGTTAGATTTTGTGTGGAGGCTATATATACCCCTCCACCCTTCTTCCATTCGTGGAGAGAGCCATCAGAACGTGCCTACACTTCCAGCATTCATTTTCTGAGAGGAAACCACCTACTCATGTGTTGAGGCCAAGATATTCCAATCGAACCACAAGAATCTTGATCTCTAGCCTTTCCCAAGTTGCTTTCCACTCAAATCATCTTTCCACCAAATCCAAATCTGTGAGAGAGAGTTGAGTGTTGGGGAGACTATCATTTGACAACAAAAGCAAGGAGTTCATCATCAACACACCATCTATTACCTTTTGGAGAGTGGTGTCTCCTAGATTGGTTAGGTGTTACTTGGGGGCCTCCGTCAAGATTGTGGAGTTGAACCAAGGAGTTTGTACGGGCAAGGAGATCGCCTACTTCGTGAAGATCTACACTAGTGAGGCAAGTCCTTTGTGGGAGATGGCCATGGTGGGATAGACAAGGTTGCTTCTTCGTGGACCCTTCGTGGGTGGAGCCCTCCGTGGACTCGCGCAACTGTTACCCTTCGTGGGTTGAAGTCTCCATCAACGTGGATGTACGATAGCACCACCTATCGGAACCACGCCAAAATTCTCCGTGTCTACATTGCGTTTGCTCCCTCCAAACTCCTCCCCTTTACCTTCATATGCAATGATTTACATCCCGCTGCTATACTCTTAGAATTGCATGTGTAGGTTGATTGCGTGACTTGTGCTAAGTTGCTAAAATCTGCCAAGACTTAAAATTGGGAAAATGCTAGATTTTTATTTGGTCAAGTAGTCTAATCACCCCCCTCTAGACATACTTTCGATCCTACAGCATGTTTAGGTCCCATGGAACAAATGGGAACAAATTCAACCGTCTCGCCGTCCTGGCTTGGCCACAAACGTTGCGAATCTTAGTTTTTAAATCTCTGTAAATTCAAAACTCACCAGGAAATCATGAAACTTGGCATGGTGTCACTACATGGTACATATAATTGTCCAATTTGGGTGAAGCTATATTACAAGCCTCTTACAAACCGGAGCCTGTCGCAACCCTCGTGGTTCCGGTAGGGAAATCGTACATGTGTCACTGGGTGCATGTTTAGGTCTCATTTAAGGAATGGGAATGAATTACAAACTTGTCGTCGTCCTGAAACATTGAGAATCTCTGTTTTTAAATCCCAGTAAATCAAAAATTCACCCAGAAAACATGAAACTTGGCATGGTTTCATGACATGGCACATATATGTCGTGGTAAAAAAAATCGTCAAGTTTGAGAAGAGGCACACACATTAGTAGCCAATGAACTCCTTGTTGAAACAAAAAGCTGACACGTTAATATTGCAAACGGTTGTATTATAACCGTGTCGAAATTTAACCATACTCGGTGGCGTGTCTGCCGCTGTTTGGTTAGACGGACGAGCGCGAGAACTCCACCGTGCAGGCTCGACGGGACGCATGTGAGCAGTCCGCCACGCAGGCTCGACGGGATACGTGCGAGCAGCAAGGCTGCCCATGCTCACCGGGAAGCGAGCTCTTTGACCTCCATGCACCAGTCGTCGCCCGCCTCGCTCACAACTTCTCCATTAATTGGTTAATTAAAGCACCTGGACGGAGGGTGTTTGCTTGTGATCCCATGGCAGCATTTGCTTTGTTCGTGTTTTCAACTCGTATTCCGCCCTAATTTAAATTGCCACATAGGTCAACGGATAATACGACCACAAATAAAATGGCAACGGATAAAACGATGACAAATTTACAATGGCGTGGATAATAATTGTCTTACATATTCGGGATAATCTAAAATGCCACATGCGGCAAAGCCCGGAAGACACGTGGGCAAGAGAAAAAGGAAATTGCAGACAACGATCTGGGTCGCTACTGTCTCTACTCGTCGATGGATCGCCGGGCGACGATATCCTCCAGCTCCTTCTTCAATTCCTCATGACTTTGCTTGAAAGCAGCCACGGATTCCTCCACCTCCTGCTCGCGCTTGACCCGGAGCTTCCTCAGGTCATCCATCAGTTCCTCGATGACCGCTGTTAGCGTCATCCCCGAGGCACTGCTCTGCTCATGCAGCATCTTCCAGCCAGCGGTCCTCCTCCTTCTCGGCGAGCGCCTTGAGGAGCTTTGCATTTTCACCCATGAGTTTCTCGACGAGGCCGGTCACCTTGTCAACCGAGGCATGCTGATCTTGAGCAGCTTCATCAAGCCGTCGACCACCTCCTACTGCTTAGTGACGCCAGCGAGAATGTCGTCATCGCCGGCGAAGGACTTCAGGAACGCCAACTCGTCACGATGGCTGACGCCGCAAATGCGCTTGTGGGAGCCCTCGCGTGCCCGTGAGAGCTCGTTCGAGGGCTCCACAGCGCGCCAGGACATCTCTGTTGCGGCTGCGGCTTCACGACGGGACCTCTCTAGTGCTTCAGCGGGCTTGGTCTTTGCTGCCTGGTTATATGTCCACCCTAAACTCCTCCTACCGGTCATGGCGGAATGACTTGACAGGAAAGACCAATTTTGTGGGTGATGGGGAGAGGAACTGTGAAGTAATTTTCGAGTCGGTAGTTTTTATAGCCCGGTGGTAAGTGTGAACACATATTCGTTTGATAGGTGTGAACATATTTGCAATTAATTATTGCGTTGTAATCTGCAATGTGACGAGAAACAAGGTCAAAATTTATTGATGGCAGAAGGTTGACCACGTGGTTGCTCGCCGTTGAGGCGGCCGTGGCGCGCTCCGTCCATCCGAGTTGGCTGTTTGCCACGTATCACACCCATCTTGTTAAGTTGAACCGTTTCTGTTGTGTTCCCTAATCGAAAACAGTTCGTCCGAGTGAACCGTATGTCGTATATCACACACACTTTGATCTGGCTAACCATTTTTATTGCACTCCCTAATAGCAAATAGTTCATTGGAGCGAACTGTATGCCATATATCGCACACACATTGATATGGTTGCCCGTTTCTGTTGTTCTACCTCATCGCAAACAGTTCGAATGGATTAACTGCGTGCCCTGCATCGCACACACAACTAAAATCTGAACCGTGTTTGATGGCTCCGCCATCGCAATCGTTTTACACCTTTTTGACGGTTTTTTTACATCCCCATTTGCGATTAATGCATCACAGACAGTTTCGTGAAAGGGTCTCTGATCGTAGTGTCGCATTAGCGGCATCCTGCAGTAGTGTTACCACCTATACAAGGTGGAGCATTGGGAGGGGCCTTACAACCAGCCTTATCATATACTAGTATCATGCATATGATACTCCCTCCATTCCCTTATATAAGGCCACAAACTCAAATTACAGGTACCAAGGTAAAACATAATGACTGCTTTGCAAGCCAACTTTTCTTTTCGTTAACTAGGAACATTAATACGCCCGCATGCATACAAGGAAGAAATGAGAAGGAAGTAGCACAGTGTCATTATGACTACATGCATACAAGTATTAAACAAGTTGGTAGTATGAGGAAACATCATTAATTTTTGCCTCAATTACTGTTAGTGGCCTTCTATAGATGCAAAATGTATTTTTCATAATGGCCTTGTATAAGGGAATGGAGGGAGTACTATAGTATATGATACTACCTCTGTAATGCGCGCATAGTATCATAAGTTAGTATCTTAGGTTGCCTTATTAATTGTCATGCATGACACAAAGTAGTACACCCTTTAATAAGATACGGGTATCATGATATGATACCACACCCTCTCTTTCCTCATTTAACTGTGTGCCACTACATCATCCAAAAAGTCTAGTAGTTGGCATGCATGATACTGCTTATGATATTCCCGTTACGACCAGCCTTAGGATGGCCATAGTGGGGGTATCATAGCCGGTATCATGCACCCGGGAGTAGCAAATATGATGACGTGGCAAAGAAGTAACATAGGTAGATACCATAACATAATAAATATGCTATACTACTTTGTGTCATGCATGGCCATAAATACGGTCATCTATGATACTATGCACTATGAAGGTACGTATGTAGTATCATATATATACACTAGTATCATATGCATGATACTATAGTTATATGATACTCCCCACTATAAGGCTGGTCATAGTGGTGGTATCATAGCCGATATCATGCACTCGGAAATAGCAAGTATGCTGATGTGGCAAAGAATTAAATAATATAGAGAGGGTTAGAGTAACATATAGGGAGATACTGTATCATGTTAAATGTGGTGCTAATTTGTGTCATGCATGGCAATAAATATATATGATCATCTATGATACTACTCTATTATACTATGCATTATAATTAAGTGTAGTATCATACACTAGTATCATATATATATATGCATGATACTAGTATATGACACTCTCCACCATGAGTAGCCTAAGTATAGCCGAACTAAAACACCCACATCTAGTTGTAGTAGGTTTTTTGACTTTATATGCACTAAAATGCAAGGTAAGTGCAAAGAATGACTTAAACATTGCAGACGAGACCTGAAAATGGGCCGGAAAATCAAACCAAGGGTATATCCGCGATTGTTTACCATGATTTTTTTCTGAGGCGGAACAATGTAGTAAATGATGATTTGGAGTACGAAGTGCCGCGTCTCCTTTTTGAAACTATGATCCTTCTTGTGAGATGCTCCGGTATGGAAGGTGCGAGCACCATAACTTGTGCCAAACTTTACCAAATTCTTTCCATGCGATCATGAGAGCACACCACAGTGACACAATGATTTTCATTATTTTCCAGCCTCTATATGCATTTCCTGAAATTAAAATACCAACGAGGCCTACGCCTCTGGCTGCACCCTGCGGCCGAACTGTTTGAAGTTTTTCCCCATTTCTCAGATAATGAATGAAAACTCGCAAAGCGACACACAACGATGAACTCATGTTTTCATTCAAACAAAAATATGATGTTAGTTAATGTAAATGTTTTCAAATAGCACACGGTTCACTCACGAAAGACGTGTGTCCACTAAACCATGGCCGGTGCCCCCCGCCCCCTGCCACGCGTGCGATCTGAGTCATGTGTTCTGATTGGCGAGTACCAAACCCCACAGATCGTACGTCTGCACCGTTGGATGCTCCTTTGATGAAACGGCGATCCTCATCCCTTTCGACAGCACATGCAGTTCCGGTTCATGTAAATGTTTTCAAATAGCACACTGTTCACTCACGAAAGCCGTGTGCCTACCAAACCGTGGCCGATGCCCCCCTATTGTGCGCGCAATCTGAGTCGTGCGTTCTGATTGGCCAGAACCCAAACCCCACGGATTGTACGTCTGCACCGTTGGATGCTCCCAGATCGAACGGCAATCCTCATCCCTTTCGACAGGAAATGCAGTCCGGCTAGGATTTGATTTATATGCCAAAATGCATGGTAAATGCCAAAAAATGTCTTAAATATAGCACATCAGACCTGAAATGCGCCAGCAAATCAAACCCGTGGTATAATGGTAATTGCTTAACATGGGAAAAAATTAGAGGCAAAACGATGAACTCACTTCTTCATTTCTAAATTAGTACATCTTCCTTTCAAACAAATTTTTTCTCTCTGTGCACACGAGCGCTTAGAGGCAACCGTTTGCATAGGCCTTTCCGCGCGGCGACCGGGGATATTTTCACCCTTTTCACCTAGGCCGCCAACACCCCCCCCACCGCTCGCCCGCGTTTCACTCAACTAATCCACCCAATCTCCATCGCGAGCTCCCCCTCCTCCAGATCCACAGCAGAACCCTCTCCGGCGCCGGCGTGCTCACCCCGACCGTGTGCCCGCTCTTCGGCGTCAAGCCTACCTCCACTATCGTTCCCAACACGCGGCTGCCCGCGCCTCGACGTCTTCGTTTGCTCGCCAGGCACCCTCGAGCATATCGATCCAGTAACCCTTCCCTCTCCTGTGTTCCGGCCGGGTTTGTATTAAGAAGCCTGTTAGTTACTGCTCTCCATCGCGATGAGGCACATTTCCTTGCAATCCCTCCTCCTATTTCGTTCCGTATGTTCCCAAATTGGCTATAAAATAATGGAGAGCGTATATATGTTCATTTTCTACCTTCCTAACAAGTACATATAAGCTGTATTTGTTCCAATAAGTTACTACCGATTTACAGATCGCGGGCGCCCGAGTCACACAAACTTAACAAATTAGCCGTACATTTTCTAAATTATTGCATGACATGTTTAGACAGCTTCATACCAAGTTTTTAGTTTTATGCTTATCCTCCTTTCCTGAGTTACGCATGTGTTCTCTGTAGATGCCGAGTAGCAGCGACAGCACTTATGCTTCAGTCGATGTATCTCCATCTGATTCTGACAACCCTGCACTGGTACGCGTCGGTGCTATACAAACGGTTTTTAACCCCTTTCCGCGACGGCATTTGGAACCGTCGCCTAGTGAGTGATGGCGATAGGGGGGTCCTTCCCACACGACCCAGAAACCGTCGGGGATATGCCCTCCTGGCACACACGCTCGGCAAAATGAGTTCATGTGCGACCGGCGAGCGCTCAAATACGGAAATACGTACAGTAGAGCTAAAAAATGCAATTATACAGGCGAAATTCTTTCGGGTCGCAAGTACATCCCACACAGTCAGTCCCCGCTAAATGTTTCCGTTCGTATGTACATCTGACACAGTCGCTCCAAGGAAAACGTTTCCGTTCACAGGTACATCACAAACAATATCCCCCGCTAAATCGTTTGTGATAGCGTTGCCATTGCACACGATATTAACAATTTTATCGTTTGTATTATTGAATGCATCACACACGCTGCGTAGAAGAAACTGTGTGGCAAAGGCTGTCCATCACACACAGTTTTTATGTGGTAAACGATTGCGCAAGGTGGCCTAACGCAAACAGTTTTCAAGAGGATGTCATGTGTGCAATGGAGATTGATCACACACGTAGTGGATCCTAGAAACGTTTCTGATCTCCACGTCTATCGCAGACGTTTCGCTTTCGCAAACCGTGTGTAGTGTAATCCCTAATTAATCCCTAGTTAATCCCTAATTTAAAAATCACATGTTATGAATTTGAAAGTAGGCAATCACTTATTTCATATCCAACCATGTTTATTACAAATATAGGTTCAACCACCAATGCACAGGTACAAATACTGAAGAACTACATAAGCACCAAGTAAAGAATGATGAAACACAGTTGTACTAAAGACTGTAAAGAGAGAGGCGAAAGACATTCCGGTTGTTGGAGAAGGTGAAGCGGAATGCCCATATTGTGCCCTCCTCCATGCGAAATGCGCGCACGACTCTAGGCCAATCCCTTGTGATGGCTGCCCGTCCATCCTTCACTGTCTTCATTACAACTTCTCGTTGCTCATTGTAGTCTGGATGAAATACTTTAACCTTCATTGCGTGTCCACCAATCATGTACTTTGCGAGGTAATCTTGAGTGAACTGCTTCGGGAACCACTGCGAACGAAAAAGATTTAGACATTGTTGTCTAACAACTCATTATGTGCAGTAAAAAGAGATGGCTGTAGAGTGTGTAGTTAGCATCCTACAGCTCACTGTTGTGTTGGATAGAGCATAAACAAATAATTTGCTTGCCACCATTCGTATTTTTTTGCTAATAATCCTTATCAGTTTCCTCACTTGATGCTTGTTGATGAATATCTCATTACCCCATACGCAAAAAGGGTCGATGCGTGGATCCTTGCCAAGGGCATATGTACCTACAAGCAACAAGTCAATATTAGAAGCTAACAAGTGTCTAGGCTTGGATCTATATGCACTACATTATGGAACGATGGGGGGAGTACAAGCCGAGGGATGAAGCTAACCTCGGCGGAAAATGGTGGCCACTCCCATTGTTGTCCTGCATAAGTAGCGGAAAGGCATGATAAGTACAACAACCTTAACATCAAACAAATATAGAAAAGTTAAATAACATCATCTCCAAATGATAGCTTGAATGTGTTGGTTTCGGCATGTTGTTAAAGCAGATATAAAATGGAAGGCAATGTTACCGACAGCAGGCTTAACAACCATCAAATATTGCAATTCAAACTAGTATTGTTGAAAATGAATAGAATGTAGGTAATGCTTAAACATCACACTGGATAAATGTGTAAAACTAAAATAAAGGGCATGTGTTAACTACACCAGGAATAATTGGAACCAAATATAGCCGTTCAAACTGGTATTGATGTAGTCGAGCGGCACAGTTCCGACTTGCACATAATGAACAACACATTGTGAATGACTGAAATAAACAAGGCATAAATGACCAGTATAACAACCAAATATAGCCATTGAAAACTGGACAGAGTCTCACTGCAACCAACCTAACAAGCAAATACAGATAAACAGGGCATATGCTTGAAAACTGGACAAATGCTCACTGCAACCAACCTAACAAGTAGATACAGATAAACAAGACATCTGCTTGATAATTGGACAAATGCTAAAAAAGCAACCTAACAACCAAATACAGATAAACAAGGCATCTGCTTGATAACTGGACAAATGCTCACTGCAACCAAACTAAGAACCAAATACATAAACAAGGCATCTGCTTGATAACTAGAAAAATGCTCACTCCAACCAACCTAACAACCAAATACAAATAAACAAGGCATCTACTCACTATAAACAACCAAATATAGCCATTCGTGAAACTGAAGTGGACAATTCATACTTAAACATCGCATAGCCCTATCGAACAATACATTTTCGCATAACTGAAATAATTAAACACGGCACAGTTAAAGCACCGCACGACAAATGCTACTACAACAAAGGGTACGGGTTGGTGAAAGAACATGCGGTGCCCCCATGTTTGGTTTTGGTAATTGATGACAATCTCTATGGACTAATGGTTGCCTTGAGTTATATTTGAAGGATTTGTCCATAGGAATTTCTTGAAGTTCATGTGTTGGTTTCAAGGAGTTTATGTGGTGATCAAGGTGTTATTAAGGAATTATCCAAAGATTGGTCATGTGAGAGTTGAGCTTATTGCAAGCATGTCTTGGAGAAGAAGATTGTGTTATCATTCATGTATATCTTCTAGACATCATCCAAATGAAGAGAGTTGAAAAGATTCAAGGTTGATCAAGACTAAGTCAAGAGTGAATCAACTTGATCAACTCACAAAGCGTAGAAGATGTACCGAGAGGGATCAAGCGATCCCATGGTGTGGTAAGCATTGTCAATTACGCTTTGTGTACTAACCCATGATCTTTGTGAGAGTTCTTTGTGAAGATGTTGCGGTGTGCAAGTTCAAGTGAAGCATCATGAAGAGATCAAATGCTTGAAGCTTGCCGTCCATTGTTGTGACAATGGACTTGTGAAGATGTGCGGAAAAGTGGCTCACCCATAGTGGAGTATGGGGGAGCAATCAACTAGTCTTCATCGAGCCAACGCAACCAAGAAAGGTGGTCCAACTTGAGGGAGTCAAGATCGTCATCATCTAGCTCAAGTGGACCATGTGCAAGGCAAAGGTTTTCCCTTGATAGGTTTTCTATTTTACCGGTCTCATGATGGTAGTTGGGAGACCGGGTTATAGGATCGATTGCCGTACTATCAAGGGGGGCTCTCGATGAGTAGCTTGATCGTATCGTTCATAGAGAGCTCAAACCATTGCATCCTTGCATCATCTTTATTGGTTCTTGTTTGGTTCTTCTCTTTGTGAGTTTTGGAGCCTATGGTCATCTTGATGACAAGCTCAAGTTCATCGAAAACGGAGTTCACTCGCATCTTCTATGATGTTTTCGATGTTGGAAGGTTATGCCGGTTCTTCTCGGTTGGAGGTTTCACTCCACTATTTTGATGCTACTCGTCGTCTTGTATCCAACAAGCTTGAGTTTGCTCAATTCGGAGCTCATATGCAGAAGTTATGGCAGTTTTGGTTTCCCGTGGAGTATTCTTGTATTCGTGGAAGTGGCTTTAGGATGGTCCCAGCGGTAGTACCGCGGTACCCAGCGGTAGTACCGCGGTACCCAGCGGTAGTACCGCGGTACCCAGCGGTAGTACCGCTTAGGGGTCACAAGCGGCAGTACCGCTCCGCAGCGGTAGTACCGCTGGTGGGTCCTCAGCAGTAGTACCGCTACGGTACCAGGCCCCTACCGCGTCGACTCGAGGGGTCATTTTTCGTGTCGGATAGTGCGGTACTTCGCAGCGGTAGTAGGGCGGCAGTACCGCTCACGAGCGGTAGTACCGCCCAACCACCGCGGCAGTACCTCTCGGGTCTGTCACTCTCCTGCCCTCCAGACTCCACGGTAGTACTGCCCGGGGGAGCGGTAGTACCGCTGTGATCAGCGGTAGTACCGCCCTCTGCGGGGCTGTTTTGGGGGTAACGGTTGGATTGTTCCCCCCACTATATAAGGGGGTCTTCTTCCCCATTCTGCCTTATCCGTTGAGCTCGTGTTCTTCCCCCATTGTTGACCTTCTTCGAGCTTGCTAACTCTCAATCCCTCCATGGAATCTTGCTAGTTTTTGAGGGAAAAGAGAGAGGAGATCTAGATCCACATTTCCACCAATCACTTTCTCCTCTATGTGAGGGGAACCCTTGGATCTAGATCTTGGAGTTCTTGGTGTTCTCCTTCTTGTTCTTCCTCTTTTTCCTCCCTAGCATTAGTTGCTTCGGTGGGATTTGAGAGAGAAGGACTTGGGCACTCCGTGTGCCCTTGCCATTGCATTTGGTGCATCGGTTTGAGTTCTCCATGGTGATACGTGGAAGTTACAAGTTGAGAAGCTTATTACTCTTGGGTGCTTGGTGCCTTTGAGCTTGTTCCTCTTGGCTGCTTGGGCGCCCTAGACGGTTGGTGGTGTTCGGAGCTCAATCATTGTGGTGTAAAGCTCCGGGCAAGTGTCGGGGTCTCCAATTAGGTTGTGGAGATCGCCCCGAGCAATTTGACGGGTACCGGTGACCGCCCCAAGGGTTGCCAAAGTGTACGGGTTCGGTGACCGCCCCCAAGGGTTGCCATTTGTACGGGTTCGGTGACCGTGTTGGGGAACGTAGTAATTTCAAAAAATTTCCTACGCACACGCAAGATCATGGTGATGCACAGCAACGAGAGGGGAGAGTGTTGTCCACGTACCCTCGTAGACCGACAGCGGAAGCGTTATCACAACGCGGTTGATGTAGTCGTACGTCTTCACGATCCGACCGATCAAGTACCGAACGTACGGCACCTCCGAGTTCTACACACGTTCTGCTCGATGACGTCCCTCGAACTCCGATCCAGCCGAGTGTTGAGGGAGAGTTTCGTCAGCACGACGGCGTGGTGACGATGATGATGTTCCACCGACGCAGGGCTTCGCCTAAGCTCCGCAACGGTATTATCGAGGTGTAATTTGGTGGAGGGGGGCACCGCACACGGCTAAGAGATCTCAAGGATCAATTGTTGTGTCTATGGGGTGCCCCCCTGCCCCCGTATATAAAGGAGCAAGGAGGAGGCAGCCGGCCAAGGGAAGAGGCGCGCCAAAAGGGGAGTCCTACTCCCACCGGGAGTAGGACTCCTCCTTTCCTTGTGGGAGTAGGAGAAGGGAAGGGGGAAGGAGAAAGAAGGAAGGGGGCGCCCCCCCTCCCTAGTCCAATTCGGACTAGCCCATGGGGAGGGGTGCGGCCACCCTTTGGGGTCTTTCTCTCCTTTCCCGTATGGCCCATTAAGGCCCAATACGAATTCCCGTAACTCTCCGGTACTCCGAAAAATACCCGAATCACTCGGAACCTTTCCGAAGTCCGAATATAGTCATCCAATATATCGATCTTTACGTCTCGGCCATTTCGAGACTCCTCGTCATGTCCCCGATCTCATCCGGGACTCCGAACTCCTTCGGTACATCAAAACTCAATAAAACTGTCATCGTAACGTTAAGCGTGCGGACCCTTCGGGTTCGAGAACTATGTAGACATGACCGAGACACCTCTCCGGTCAATAACCAATAGCGGGACCTCGATGCCCATATTGGCTCCCACATATTCTACGAAGATCTTTATCGGTCAGACCGTATAACAACATACGTTGTTCCCTTTGTCATCGGTATGTTACTTGCCCGAGATTCGATCGTCGGTATCTCGATACCTAGTTCAATCTCGTTACTGGCAAGTCTCTTTACTCGTTCCGTAATACATCATCCCGTAACTAACTCATTAGTCACAATGCTTGCAAGGCTTATAGTGATGTGCATTACCGAGTGGGCCCAGAGATACCTCTCCGACAATCGGAGTGACAAATCCTAATCTCGAAATACGCCAACCCAACAAGTACCTTTGGAGACACCTGTAGAGCACCTTTATAATCACCCAGTTACGTTGTGACGTTTGGTAGCACACAAAGTGTTCCTCTGGTAAACGGGAGTTGCATAATCTCATAGTCATAGGAACATGTATAAGTCATGAAGAAAGCAATAGCAACATACTAAACGATCGGGTGCTAAGCTAACGTAATGGGTCATGTCAATCACGTCATTCTCCTAATGAGGTGATCCCGTTAATCAAATGACAACTCATGTCTATGGCTAGGAAACATAACCATCTTTGATTAACGAGCTAGTCAAGTAGAGGCATACTAGTGACACTCTGTTTGTCTATGTATTCACACATGTATTATGTTTCCGGTTAATACAATTCTAGCATGAATAATAAACATTTATCATGATATAAGGAAATATATAATACTTTATTATTGCCTCTAGGGCATATTTCCTTCAGACCGCCCTCAAGGGTCCCTTAGTGGAATCACGACATCTTGCATTGTGCGAGGGCGTGAGGAGATTATGGTGGCCCTAGTGGCTTCTTGGGGAGCATTGTGCCTCCACACCGCTCCAAACGGAGATTAGCATCCGCAAGGGTGTGAACTTCGGGATACATCGTCGTCTCCACGTGCCTCGGTTATGTCTTACCCGAACCCTTCACTTATGCACTTTACTTTGTGATAGCCATATTGTTTCTTGTCATATATCTTGCTATCACTTAGTTGTTTATCTTGCTTAGCATAAGTTGTTGGTGCACATAGGTGAGCCTAGTTGTTGTAGGTTTTGTGCTTGCCAAATTAACCGCTAGGTTTATTCCGCATTTGTTCAAGCCTAAACCGTAATTATTTTAAAGCGCCTATTCACCCCCCCTCTAGGCGACATCCACGATCTTTCAATTGGCAAGCTAGAAAAGGTAAGATTTGTTGATAGAATGTTGCCTCACATTTCATGGACGGGATCCTTCTAGTTCGAAGAGCGCAGCCCATGGTGCGCTCTCTGATGTCACAAATGGGCTGTTTCACCTTGGAAGAACCTTCATGGGTTCCCTCCTCGTGGTCGTGGTCGATGAGATCTGACTTGGCAATTGAGGATCCCAAGCCGCCGCCGTAGAACGTATCCTTCAGAAATGCCAAAATGGGATCGATGGCGTATAAAGCTCGCAAATCCTTGACTACTTTGCGGAGGAGATCAACGTCTTCGCCGGCTTTCACGGCGACATTGTTGATCCAGGATCAACAGGTCAGGGCGAACGACGGCCACCTCGACAACGTCCACCGGAGAAGCCATGACAAACCTCTTCCTGGCCGAACGCTCATCGGGCTCCCCGGGATATGTGGTCGATCTTAGGCTGCGACATTCTGGAGCAGGGGATGTGGATCTGGCGGGGAGGGTCACCGCAAGCCTCATCTAAAAACTCAGGGGAGTGGGGTGACGGTATGGGAATCGCTGTGTAACCAGAACTTTATTATCTAAGCTAGGAGGAATGGGCAGATCGGTAGGGGTTGGCGGCGGCGCCGGCACCGGCCACGAGCTAGGGTTCGAGGGGGGGAGGGGCGGGTGGGGGACTATGGAGGGGGGTGTTTGAGGATACGCCACGGCTACTGAAAATTTTAGTAATGTTGGGTGGAGATGGTGGTGGACGAGGGAGGGCGACGGTTCAAATGCCTCGGCTACTGCAATTTTACTATAAGGTCGGTGCTGGAGGAGTGTGGGCGAAGGTTGAAGTATAGCGGCTACTAAAATTTGGGTAATGGAATTGATGCGGGGCGGGAGTGCCCAAGATCTATCACGGTCCAATAACAATATGCATGTATGATAATAAGGAAAAGTGGCGCGGAACCGCCGATTTTTGCAACGCTCAAGGCGGGTAGTTTGTTTTTATATTTCTAGCTAGCTCACTACTGCAGGTTGCTGCTAATGCGACACTACGATCAGAGACCCTTCGATGAAACTGTGTGCGATGCCATAATCGCAAACAGTGGTGTAAAATAACTGTCAAAAAAGGTGCAAAACGTTTGCGATGGAGGATGCATCAAACACGGTTCAGATTTTAGTTGCCTGTGCGATGCAGGGCATATGGTTCAGCTCAATTAACTATTTGCGATGAGGCGGAACAAAAGAAACAGGCAGCCAGATGAAGGTGTGTGCGATATGCAGCATACGGTTCACTCGGATGAACGGTTTGTGATTAGGCAACACAAATGAAATGGGCAGCCAGATGAAGGTGTGTGCGATATACGGCATGCGGTTCACTCGGATGAACTGTTTGCGTTGAGACAAGAGAACAGAAATGGTTCAATATAACAAGATGTGTGTGATATGCGGCAAACGGGTCTGTAATCAGAAATGTGTGCCAAGACCGATAATAATACAGACGATTGATTCTAATAAGACGTATGTGATATGCTCTGTCTACACAACATCTATTGGCCATTGGGGGACGGGCGGTCATCCGGATACGCCATAAGGATGCGAAGAGGCATCCTATCAGCAAGGATTAGTTGTTCCACCAGTAGCTCATGTAAGAGAACTCTCAAGTTAAGTGTGCTCAGGCTGGAGCAGCCATCAGATGGGTGACGGGATGGGAAGTTGTGTTGATGTTAAATTAACTGATAGGATGGGTCACATCTGTCAAATTAAATGACTGATACGACCCATCCCATGAGTTAATTTAACCTCGAGGCCCTTGTTTTTTTATTTTTATTTTTATTTTTTAACACATGTTAAAGAAGGTCTACCGCATTACTTTTTGACAATGTGCGATACGTGGCATACAGTTGATCCATCCGACCTGTTTGTGATGGAATAGGCCGTGTGTGTTGTGGGCAAATGCTTGCTAGTATTCTTTCGTTTGGGATTGATGAATTCATCACTGACGGGTTCCCTAGTGTGGTCCGTGTTCATCTGACCATCATCTACTTATTGTGCTAGCTCGATGTTCCTTCTATGCTAAGTTTCCATTAATTGATGGCGTTTTATGAACACGCCATCGTTTCCCGCCATTTCCTCACCTGTTTCCCGCCACCCAGTGATATTGCGCATAGGCGGCGCGCGGCGCACGGAAGCGATAAGCGCAGCCTGTAGCACATCCATCTTTTCCAAGCATGCCAACTCACCAAAGCGCCGCCTCCACCATCAACCTCGTCGACGAGGAAAACGAGCAGGCGCCACGGCCCGTCGAGGCCGTGGCGCTCCCCGGCAACGCGATGGAAGACTCCGTGATGCGCGTCATCGCCAGGGTTGAGCAGACCTTTGGCACATGGCGCTTGAGCGCCGCGGATCAAGATAGGCAACTCAGCACCGACAGGCTGCAGCTCGCTGCACAACATGATTGATGGCGCGCCGCAGAGCAAGCTAGGCGTGTCCGCGCTAATAGGCTGCGGCTCGCTGCACAGCGAGACTGTTGGAGCGCTGCAGAGCGAGAGGCGCGGCGCGCCGCACAGCCAGAGTGGATCCATCGGCGTGTGCCTGCTGTCAACATGGCGTCGCACCTGGGTACACGTCCCGTCAGTACCACCATTCCTCGCTAGGAGTGGGCAGAGGCCCTCAGCGCCGTACTTGCACCAAGGCCGGCCACGCCGTACTTGCACCGGCCGCCCGCTGGGACGTTCGCATGGGTGCCGCCGTTCGCCTTGTCCGCGGCCCGCTGGATGCCAACGCGCTGGTCTGTAGGCTCGATCGCCTCCTTGGCCCAGGTGTCCACCTGGGCGCAGTAGAGGAACATGGCCGTCGCATCCTCGAGCTGGTGATCTCCGATGAAATAGCCAACTTGGAGCTCGAGATCGCGCTCCAGATGTACCGCGAGTGTCTCGACCGCTTGGACGAACGCCTGCACGAGTTCAGGCAGAGCCAAGAGCTACCGTAGGCAAGGGCTGTTGGTTATGGTCTCATGGATGCATTTTATTTTGTTGAGTCATTTCGACGTGGATAGCTATGTATTCACAGCAATCATAGTATTGCTCTGTTTCAATGTGTGTACTCTGATTTCCATTCTTATATGTTCTTTTTCAATGTGTGTATATACGCTTTCCATTCTGTATACGTGGATGATAACAACTAGATTCAAATTAGTATACAAAAACAGATAGAAAATGGAATTCATAATGTATACATATATATATATATATATATATTAATTGTTCATTAGTTCATCACAGAATATATATATATATATATATAATATCATCACATATACGTGATGATACTTAACTACTAGGTACGATGCATAAAATTGAAAACGATCAATACTAAAACTAATAATCCCTCCTGGGGCCAGTATTCTGGCAGCCCCTCGCTAGCAGCTCCCTGGTGCGCGGCGTCTTCCCAGTGTGGAGGCAGTACTCCACCTCCTCCGCCTCGCAGCCCTTGATACCGATTTGCCTCTTGCTGGCGGACGCGCGCGGCCGATCTTGCCATTTCGTTGGGCGCCCACCGGAGCTCCTCGTCGGTGGCACGCTGGAGCTTATCGGCCCACCTCCACGCAGCGATGAGGCGCCCAACACCTATGACCTACCTCGTGAAGTACCCGTCTTCGTACACCTCCTCGGTACAATGACGTGCCCGCCCCCAAAGCTCCGCCGCCTCCTTTTTCGAGGCGGCATCACGGGCTTCACAGGCCGCCTAGTACCTGGCTTCCTCCTCCGCCATCTCCTTCTAGAACGCCACTTGCCTGGCTTTCTTAGCAGGCGGCAGCGACTTCCACAGACAAAGATTGTACTGGCCCCCAAACCAATCCAAAGTTGGGGGGTCCGGCGCAACCTCGTCAGGCGGCGCATAGGGGTCCTCGTCGCTGCTAATCGAGTGAGCGTCATCGGGGGGCGGCGACTCCTCGTCGGCGCGTGGGCAGACCGGCGGCGCCATGGCAGAGATTTGAGAGAGAGAGAGAGGACGAGCGAGGGCAGAGTGTAGATGAGAATGCAGGCGGGACGACGTGAGCAAGGTAGTATTTATTGGCGGCCAGAATCTAGATCGACGGGGACAGTACACACGCCGGTCGCCGGAATTTACGAGTACTGTAGTTTGAATTACACACGATTACCGAAGCAAAATCCGTGTGTGAACATAATAGCTGACGGTTTCCAATACAGAACCGTGTCTGATTAATGATCCCCGCCACTCACCTACCAAACCTCGAGCCGCGAGATAGAGTGCCAATCCTGTGGGGCCGGTTTTCTTGCCAGATCTTTACATTTTCTTTTTTGAACACCAGATATTTACATCGTCTGATGATTTTTTTAACTCGCACACAAGTACACAAAAATATGATTTTTCAAACTGTTATGGTTAGGCGCCGCATGTAGATGTAGTTCAAATTTGAATTACAATCATTAAATGGTTAGAAAATCACTTAAATGTCTTTAAAAGGTCAAATGACCGCTGAAATTTTCCAAATTTTCACATGACAGTTGTATTAGTGCATGTTAAACGTAGAAAAAAAATTGAAGGCCATAAGAGGAAGCTACCTCCCGTTCGTCATCAAACATGCATTGTTCCCTCTCAGAACCACGAACCTTCTAGTGAGTTGCTCCGGTTTGTGAGGGGTGTGTGTCCAAACTTTCGTTAAATAGGACAATTTTTTACCACATCATCTTGGTGGCATGACCTTAAATCAAGCAACGTTTCATGCTTTTCTAATCATTTTTTAATTTTTTGGAATTAAAATGCCATGGCACTCCATGCATGTGCCCATGCCTTGAGACCAATATGTTTGAAAATTCCTTCTAATTTACTGCACATGGAATTAACTTGCACACAAGTAAACAAAAAATATGATTTTTCAAACCGTTTTGGTTAGGCATTGCATGTAGATGTAATTCAAATTTGAATTACGGTCATTAAATGGTTAGAAAATCACCTAAATGTCTTTGAAACGTCCAATGACCCCTGAATTTTTCCAAATTTTCACATGACAGTTGTATTAGTCCATGTTAAACGTAGAAAAAAATTTGAAGGCCGTAAGAGGAAGCTATCTCCCGTTCGTCATCAAACATGCATTGTTCCCTCTCGGAACCACGAACCATCTAGTGAGTTGCTCCGGTTTGTGAGGGGTGTGTGTCCAAACTTTCGTCAAACAGGCCAATTTTTTACCACATCATCTTGGTGGCATGACATTAAATCAAGCAAGGTTTCATGTTTTTCCGATCATTTTTGGCACTCCATGCATGTGCCCATGCCTTGAGACCAATATGTTTGAAAATTCCTTCTAATTTACTGCACATGGAATTAACTCGCACACAAGTACATAAAAATATGATTTTTCAAACCGTTTTTGTTAGGCGTTGCATGTAGATGTAGTTCAAATTTGAATTACGGTCATTAAATGGTTATAAAATCACTTAAATATCTTTAATAGTTCAAATGACCCCTGAAATTTTCCAAATTTTCACATGACAGTTGTATCAGTGCACGTTAAACGTAGAAAAAAATTTGAAGGCCGTAAGAGGAAGCTATCTCCCGTTCGTCATCAAACATACATTGTTCCCACTCGGAACCACGAACCTACTAGTGAGTTGCTTCGGTTTGTGAGGGGTGTGTGTCCAAACTTTCGTCAAACAGGCCAATTTTTTACCACATCATCTTGGTGGCATGAAATTAAATCAAGAAAGGTTTCATGTTTTCTGATCAGTTTTTAATTTTTTGGAATTAAAATGCCATGGCACTCCATGCATGTGCCCATGCCTTGAGACCAATATGTTTGAAAATTCCTTCTAATTTACTGCACATGGAATTAACTCGCACACAAGTACACAAAAATATGATTTTTCAAACCGGTTTGGGTAGGCGTTGCATGTAGACGTAGTTCAAATTTGAATTACTATTTTGAATTACTGTTATTAAATGGTTAGAAAATCACTTAAATGTCTTTAAAAGGTGAAATGACCCCTGAAATTTTCCACATTTTCACATGACAGTTGTATTAGTGCATGTTAAACGTAGAAGAAAATTTGAAGGCCGTAAGAGGAAGCTATCTCCCGTTCGTCATCACACATGCATTGTTCCCTCTCGGAACCACGAACCTTCTAGTGAGTTGCTCCGGTTTGTAAGGGGTGTGTGTCCAAACTTTCGTCAAACAGGCCAATTTTTTTACCACATCATCTTGGTGGCATTACATTAAATCAAGCAAGGTTTCATGTTTTTCTTATCATTTTTTAATTTTTTGGAATTAAAATGCCATGGCACTCCATGCATGTGGCCATGCCTTGAGACCAATATGTTTGAAAATTCCTTCCAATTTACTGCACATGGAATTAACTCGCACACAAGTACACAAAAATATGATTTTCCAAACTGTTTTGGTGAGGCGTTGCATGTAGATGTAGTTCAAATTTGAATTACAGTCATTAAATGGTTAGAAAATCACTTAAATGTCTTTTAAAGGTCAAATGACCCCTGAAATTTTCCAAATTTTCACATGACAGTTGTATTAGTGCACGTTAAACGTAGAAAAAAATTTGAAGTCCGTAAGAGGAAGCTATCTCCCGTTCGTCATCAAACATGCATTGTTCCCTCTCGGAACCACGAACCTTCTAGTGAGTTGCTCCGGTTTGTGAGGGGTGTGTGTCCAAACTTTCGTCAAACAGGCCAATTTTTTTACCACATCATCTTGGTGGCATGACATTAAATCAAGCAAGGTTTCATGTTTTTCTGATCATTTTTTATTTTTTTGGAATTAAAATGCCATGGCAGTTCATGCATGTGCCCATGCCTTGAGACCAATATGTTTGAAAATTCCTTCTAATTTACTGCACATGGAATTAACTCGCACACAAGTACACAAAAATATGATTTTTCAAACAGTTTTGGTGAGGCGTTGCATGTAAATGTAGTTCAAATTTGAAATACGGTCATTAAATGGTTAGAAAATCACTTAAATGTCTTTAAAAGGTCAAATGACCCCTGACATTTTCCAAATTTTCACATGACAGTTGTATTACTGCACGTTAAACGTAGAAAACAATTTGAAGGCCGTAAGAGGAAGCTATCTCCCGTTCGTCATCAAACATGCATTGTTCGCTCTCGGAACCACGAACCTTCTAATGAGTTGCTCCGGTTTGTGAGGGGGGTGTGTCCAAACTTTCGTCAAACAGGCCAATTTTTTTTACCACATCATCTTGGTGGCATGACATTAAATCAAGCAAACTTTCATGTTTTCTAATCATTTTTTAATTTTTTGGAATTGAAATACCATGGCACTCCATGCATGTGCCCATGCCTTGATACCAATATGTTTGAAAATTCCTTCTAATTTACTACACATGGAATTAACTCGCACACAAGTACACAAAAATATGTTTTTTCAAACCGTTTTGGTTAGGCGTTGCATGTAGATGTAGTTCAAATTTGAATTACGGTCATTAAATGGTTAGAAAATCACTTAAATATCTTCAAAAGGTCAAATGACCCCTAAAATTTTCCAAATTTTCACATGACAGTTGTATTAGTGCATGTTAAACGTACAAAAAAAATTGAAGGCCGTAAGAGAAAGCTATCTCCCGTTCGTCATCAAACATGCATTGTTCCCTCTCGGAACCACGAACCTTCTAGTGAATTCATCCGGTTTTTGAGGGGTGTGTCTGCAAACTTTCGTCAAACAGGCCAATTTTTTTACCACATCATCTTGGTGGCATGACATTAAATCAAGCAAGGTTTCATGTTTTCTGACCATTTTTTAATTTTTTGGAATTAAAATGCCATGGCACTCCATGCATGTGCCCATGCCCTGAGACCAATATGTTTGAAAATTCCTTCTAATTTACTGCGCATGGAATTAACTCGCACATAAGTACACAAAAATATGATTTTTCAAATAGTTTTGGTGAGGCGTTGCATGTAAATGTAGTTCAAATTTGAAATACGGTCATTAAATGGTTAGAAAATCACTTAAATGTCTTTAAAAGGTCAAATGACCCCTGAGTTTTTCCAAATTTTCACATGACAGTTGTATTACTGCATGTTAAACGTAGAAAAAAAATTGAAGGCCGTAAGAGGAAGCTATCTCCCGTTCGTCATCAAACATGCATTGTTCGCTCTCGGAACCACGAACCTTCTAGTGAGTTGCTCCGGTTTGTGAGGGGTGTGTGTCCAAACTTTTATCAAACATGCCAATTTTTTTACCACATCATCTTGGTGGCATGACATTAAATCAAGCAAGCTTTCATGTTTTTTGATCATTTTTTAATTTTTTGAAATTGAAATACCATGGCACTCCATGCATGTGCCCATGCCTTGAGACCAATATGTTTGAAAATTCCTTCTAATTTACAGCACATGGAATTAACTCGCACACAAGTACGCAAAAATATGATTTTTCAAACCGTTTTGGTTAGGCATTGCATGTAGATGTAGTTCAAATTTTAATTACGGTCATTAAATGGTTAGAAAATCACTTAAATGTCTTCAAAAGGTCAAATGACCCGTAAAATTTCCAAATTTTCACATGACAGTTGTATTAGTGCACGTTAAACGTACAAAAAAATTGAAGGCCGTAAGAGGAAGCTATCTCCCGTTCGTCATCAAACATGCATTGTTCCCTCTCGGAACCACGAACCTTCTAGTGAATTGATCCGGTTTCTGTGGTGTGTGTCTGCAAACTTTCGTCAAACAGGCCAATTTTTTTACCTCATCATCTTGGTGGCATGACATTAAATCAAGCAAGGTTTCATGTTTTCTGACCATTTTTTAATTTTTTGGAATTAAAATGCCATGGCACTGAATGCATGTGCCCATGCCTTGAGACCAATATGTTTGAAAATTCCTTCTTATTTACTGCGCATGGCATTAACTCGCACACAAGTACACAAAAATATGATTTTCAAACTGTTTTGGTTAGGTATTGCATGTAGATGTAGTTCAAATTTGAATTACGGTCATTAAATGGTTAGAAAATCACTTAAATGTCTTTAAAAGGTCAAATGACCCCTGAATTTTTCCAAATTTTCACATGACAGTTGTATTACTGCATGTTAAATGTAGAAAAAAATTGAAGGCTGTAAGAGGAAGCTATCTCCCGTTCGTCATCAAACATGCATTGTTCCCTCTCGGAACCACGAACCTTCTAGTGAGTTGCTCCGGTTTGTGAGGGGTGTGTGTCCAAACTTTCGTCAAACAGGCCATTTTTTTACCACATCATCTTGGTGGCATGACATCAAATCATTCAAGGTTTCATGTTTTTCTGGTCATTTTTTAATTTTTTGGAATTAAAATGCCATGTCACTCCATGCATACGTATGCATGTGTCCATGTCGTGACACCAATACGTTTGAAAATTCCTTCTAATTTACTGCACACATGGAATTAACTCGCACACAAGTACACAAATATGATTTTTCAAACCGTTTTGGTTAGGCGTTGCATGTAGATGTAGTTCAAATTTGAATTACGGTCATTAAATGGTTAGAAAATCACTTAAATGTCTTTTAAAGGTCAAATGACCCCTAGAATTTTCTAAAATTTCACATTACAGTTGTAGTAGTGCACGTTAGACGTAGAAAAATTGAAGGCCATAAGAGGAAGCTATCTCCCGTTCGTCATCAAACATGCATTGTTCCCTCTCGGAACCACGAGCCTTCTAGTGAGTTGCTCTGGTTTGTGAGGGGTGTGTGTCCAAACTTTCGTCAAACATGCCAATTTCTTTACCACATCATCTTGGTGGCATGACATTACATCAACCAAGGTTTCATGTGTTTCTGATATTTTTTAATTTTTCGAATTAAAATGCCATGTCACTCCATGCATATGTATGCATTTCTCCATGTCGTGTGAAAATTCCTTCTAGTTTACTGCACATGGAATTAACTCGCACACAAGTACACAAATATGATTTTTCAAACCATTTTGGTTAGGCGTTGCATGTAGATGTAGTTCAAATTTGAATTACGGTCATTAAATGGCTAGAAAATCACTTAAATGTCTTTAAAAGGTCAAATGACCCATAGAATTTTCAAAAATTTCACATTACAGATGTAGTAATGCTAGTTAGACGTAGAAAAAAAATGAAGGCCGCAAGAGGAAGCTATCTCCCGTTCGTCATCAAACATGCATTGTTCCCTCTCGGAACCACGAACCTTCTAGTGAGTTGCTCCGGTTTGTGAGGGGTGTGTGTCCAAACTTTCGTCAAACATGCCAATTTCTTTACCACATCATCTTGATGGCATGACATTACATCAACCAAGGTTTCATGTTTTTCTGATCATTTTTTATTCTTTTGAATTAAAATGCCATGTCATCCATGCATACGTATGCATGTGTCCATGTCGTGAGACCAATATGTTTGAAAATTACTTCTAATTTACTGCACAAGGAATTAACTCGCACACAAGTACACAAATATGATTTTTCAAACCGTTTTGGTTAGGCGTTGCATGTAGATGTAGTTCAAATTTGAATTACAGTCATTAAATGGTCAGAAAATCACTTAAATGTCTTTAAAAGGTCAAATGACCCCTAGAATTTTGCAAAATTTCACATTATAGTTGTAGTAGTGCATGTTAGACGTAGAAAAAAATGGAAGGCCGTAAGAGGAAGCTAACTCCCGTTTGTCATCAAACATGCATTGTTCCCTCTGGGAACCACGAGCCTTCTATTGAGTTGCTCCGGTTTGTAAGGGGCGTGTGTCCAAACTTTCGTCAAGCATGCCAATTTCTTTACCACATCATCTTGGTGGCATGACATTACATCAACCAAGGTTTCATGTGTTTCTGATTTTTTTTATTTTTTGAATTAAAATGCCATGTCACTCCATGCATACGTATGCATGTGTCCATACCGCGAGACAAATATGTTTGAAAATTCCTTCTAATTTACTGCACATGGAATTAACTCGCACACAAGTACGCAAATATGATTTTTCAAACCATTTTGGTTAGGCGTTGCATGTAGATGTAGTTCAAATTTTAATTACGGTCATTAAATGGCTAGAAAATCAATTATATGTCTTTAAAATGTCAAATGACCCCTAGAATATTCCACAATTTGACATTACAGTTGTAGTAGTGCACGTTAGACGTACAAAGAAATTGAAGGCCGTAAGAGGAAGGTATCTCCCGTTCGTCATCAAACATGCATTGTTCCCTCTCGGAACCACGAGCCTTCTAGTGAGTTGCTCCGATTTGTGAGGGGTGTGCGTCCAAAATTTGGTCAAACATGCCAATTTCTTTACCACATCATCTTTGTGGCATGACATTACATCAACCAAGGTTTCATGTGTTTCTGATATTTTTTTATTTTTTGGAATTGAAATGCCATGTCACTCCATGCATACGTATGCATGTGTCCATGTCGTGAGACAAATATGTTTGAAAATTCCTTCTAGTTTACTGCACATTTAATTAACTCGCACACAAGTACACAAATATGATTTTTCAAACCATTTTGGTTAGGCGTTGCATGTAGATGTTGTTCAAATTTGAATTACGGTTATTAAATGGCTAGAAAATCACTGAAATGTCTTTAAAAGGTCAAACGACCCCTAGAATTTTCAAAAATTTAACATTACAGTTGTAGTAGTGCACGTTAGACGTAGAAAAAAAATTGAAGGCCGTAAGAGGAAGCTATCTCCCGTTCGTCATCAAACATGCATTGTTCCCTCTCGGAACCACGAGCCTTCTAGTGAGTTGCTCCGGTTTGTGAGGGTGTGTGTCCAAACTTTCGTCAAACATGCCAATTGTTTTACCACATCATCTTGGTGGCATGACATTACAACAACCAAGGTTTCATGTGTTTCTGATTTTTTTGGAATTAAAATACCATTTCACTCTGTGCTTAATTGTGTCGTAGCCGTTAGCCCAATATGTTTGAAAATTCCTTCCAATTTACTACACATGGAATTAAATTGCACACAAGTACACAAAATATGTGTTTTCAAACCGTTATGGTTAGCTGTTGCTTGAACATGTAGTTCAAATTTCAATTACGGTCATTAAATGGCTAGAAAATCACTTAAATGTCTTAAAAGGTCAAATGACCGCTTAAATTTTCCAAAATTTGAGATGACAGTTGTACTAGTACTACAAAATTTCTCGTTCATTTAAAACACCATCCGTTGCCACTTTACTCCAAATTCGTCTTTCACAGCTAATAAAAAATATCTACAACATCAGACACAATTGTTTTCTAGAAACCGTTTGCGATGAAAATATCTGGGTCTATTTAAGTCTCCCCCCTTCAGCTTCGCCTGCTCATCTGCTCCAGTGCCGGCAACCCCTGAATCCACGAATCCCGATCCCCATTCCCGCACCCCTTCTTGCAAAGATGACACCATGGAAACACTTCGTGAAGGCCCGTACGATGGCCGTGTCCCCCCGAGCGCCGCCGCCTGCGCCGAGAGCACCGCCACCTACGCCGAGAGTGCCACCGCATCCGCATTGAGCGCGGCCGCTTCTGCCGAGAGGGCGTCTGCGGCAGCCGACAGGGCAGCTGCAGCAGCCAAGACGGTTGCAGCTACTGCTGCGAGTACGACTGCAAACACCGAGAACGCTCGAGCTGCCGTCTGTGCCACCGATGTTTCCCTGGTCCGGGTCGAGGCCATCCACGCCAAGATCGAGGATGCACACTCCAAGATATTCCAGGCCACCTCGGACTCAAGCATGCAACCCACGTCTGAAAAGGCGGCGGTGGCCATGGAGCACCTACTTCCTCATGAGGTCGCCGAGCGGGAGCTGGAGATGCAGGAGGCGGCGGAGATCGAGGAGCGCCGGGAGGAGGAGTTGCGCGTGGCCGAGGTCGAGGTAAGAAGAGTATGTTTGTCGAGGAATCGGCGGTGGAGTACCAACGCGAGCTCTGGCGCAGCCACTACTACGAGTACTACAACCTTGTTGGCGGCGCCAAGGACAAGGACGAGGACGAGGAAGCGGTCAACTTCAGCAGGGGGGACGCGGAGTCCACCAACGGCAGCATGTCGCTAGGACAAGTCATTGACGTCTCATCTCACACCGGCGATGCATAGGCCGGCGCGTCGGCGGATTTGTTAAAATTATGCATACTTAGGCTTTGTTTTTAATAATGGTCTTTTGTTAGAGCAATGTTTTGGTCAACTGGCTCTGTTTAATTACTAAAATTGCTCGATTCAGTAAGTGTTGTCTGTTTGCTGTACGCTCTTTTGTGGGCCCAAATTATCAAGCGATGTTAAATTATGCAATGACGTACCCGGGGAAATTTCCACCAAAATTTGAATTATCAAAATCATCCCATGCGCGTAAAGCAGAAGAATCATTTGCGATGCACACAATCGTTCAAAGTGAATGGTCCGGCGGCACCGCGCGCAAAGTTTCCCTTCACATATTCCAAAATTTTGGCCTAACGCCAAAATATCTACCCCCGCCCCCCTTCCCCCCTTCCCTACCCCCTTTTCTCCCCGACCACATTTCACATTTCCCCTGTTTCCTCCTTCCTTCCTTCCTTGCTAAGCTATAGCCGCTTCCTCGCTCTCGCCGTCTCGCATCCTACCGCTGGGGTCGCCATGGTCTTCTTCAAAGACCTCTCCAGAGGTTCCTCCTCCGGCGACGACTCCTTCACCACCCGGGTATGCCTATCTTCTCTCTCTCGGGCTATGACTTGGAATGAAGGATTTTTACCCGGCGGTCGATTTGAGTCATTTCTTCCTATTGTAGCTCCCTAGGACCATCAGTGGCAATGAATGGAGCGGGGTGGCTGAAGATCTATCTGCTCGTTGTCACCATCAATCTCCATGCGTGAAGCTAGTTGCTTTTGAATCTGTGGACAGTGCGAGGAAGTTTCTAGCATGTGCAGAGAAGGTTAGACCCTCTTTTGTTGTTACAAATCATTTGTTAGATGTGATTCAGACACTGTCATGGTCCCAACCCATTCATACCACACCTTCAACCAAACGCATCCTAAGACAATGTCACAGTTTGTACCTAGTATCTTAAATTGTTGCCATCTCATCAGCGGTGCTTTTAGAAAATTATTTGGCACCGCTTCAGCAGTTTGTGCAGCCAACTTTGGTCCACACATCCGAGAAGCCAAGCAGTAAAATACTAAATCTTCATGGCACGAAGGAACTAGGCATCAGAGTAACTACGTGCTCCAGAGTCCGGGTCCCTCATGTTTTTTCCGCTGCATCGGCTCGCCAGTGCAGGGCACCAGTGCGAGATGTAGCAACAGTTGTCTTTACCCCAATTTTGGCATACATAGTGGACGACCTTAGTGCTATTAGTTCTATGTTACTAAATTTGTGCATGTACACACCTGTTAGTATCAATTTGCTGTCATACAAACACTGTCGCTATGTTGTTGCAGTTATATTTACCTTCCTCATAAAATGTTCAATTTGTTATTTATTGTACATGAGTAAGAACTTGTAGCGTCGTTGTAGTTCATTATAGCTTCTGATGTTCTAGAATTTGGTTGTTGTCTCAGTACCAATTATTTCATTTGCACATTGATCTTTTTGAGAAGATATGTCATAATTAACATGTCTCTTCAGTTTTTCAAAATAAGCATTGGTGATTTTCTATGTTGCTATAAACCCATTTCCCCTAAAATTGTTAGTGATCTAGTTTTAAATTATAGGATGAATGGAAGTGTTCTTACTTGGAGTGGGTTGATCAAGAGTGGCCACAGTCTTTGAAGATGTGCCTAGCGAAGCTCTGGAGCATGTATGAGGAAGAGAACAGACGTTGACTTAGAGAAACTGTTGTCAATGCTGAAGAATATTTGAAGATGCGGGATAAAAAGTTGAAGGTGGAGAATGAGCTCAGATTATTTAAATCAGACTTTGCTAAGATGGTGTTGGCGAAGGAGGAGGCACTTTCCCAGTTAGCCCGTGCAAAACAGGTTCTTACTGAACTGAAAGTAGAGGTGGATAAGACGAGCCTGGATGATCTCAATTAGGGAAATGAATATATTGTTCTTATGAAGTTGAACTAGCTATATGTTGTACTGTGTTGTTTTCATGTAGCTACTGTACTGTGATGTTATAATATATTTATGTGCCTGATATGAAATTGGCAAACAGCTGTTCGATATGAAATGTGAATTTGCGTAATATTGGAATTATTAATTGTAAACTGATAAATCTGCTAAATGTGTCATGGACCTTTGCAAACGGTTCTAGCAGTAAAAGCATTTGCGATGGATAGACCAATGCCACACAGTTTTGTTCATCAAATCATGTGTGATATAGTTGATAAAAGCAAACAGTTAACCAATGCAGACCGTGTGTGATAGTTACACCTTTCACACACGAGCCTACACATAAAAACAAACAGTTAACCAAGGCAGACCGTGTGTGATAGTTAGACCTTTCACGTACAACGGAAACGTTTTCCCTGGATTGACTGTGTGGGATGTACATAAGAATCGAAACGTATTCCTTGGATTAACTATGTGTGATATACATACAAACGGAAAAGTTTATCTGGGATTCACCTTGTGGGATGTACATATCTACGAAAATGATTTTCTCAGATTATCGTGTGGGATGTACATACCTACGGAAATGATTGGGTTTCGATGCCCCAGCCTATGTCCCAGGAGGGCCTATCCCCGACGATTTCTGGGTCGTGTGGGAAGGACCCCCCTATC
Organism: Triticum aestivum; assembly: GCF_018294505.1. NCBI lineage: Eukaryota > Viridiplantae > Streptophyta > Magnoliopsida > Poales > Poaceae > Triticum > Triticum aestivum. The sequence goes on along the minus strand of NC_057811.1, from coordinate 248,226,766 downwards.
GCCCACACTCACTTGGCGACGGTTCCAAATGTCGTCGTGGAAAGGGGTTAAAAACCGTTTGTATAGCACCGATGCGTACCAGTGGCTGGTCTATCGCACACGGTCCGTCCTAATTTCCAAATAAACTTACCCGCCTTTAGCTTGGAGAGGTGGTGATTTTACAGTGCACTTGCATCGCACACGGTTAAGCCAGTACCTCCACCCTTTGCTCGCGCTTGCATGGTCGTGGTGATTTTACAGCGCACTTGCATCGCACATGGTTGAGCTTGTATCTCCACCTTAATTTGCTCGCGCTTGCGCATGCGTGGTGATTCACATCGCACTTGTATCGCACATGGTTAAGATATTATACACGTGTCCGTTGAGCGTCATCAGAGTCTTTGCAACAAAAAATAACGTTAGAGAGGGTCATAAGACAGCCACACCAGCATGTGGCCCAAATATATATGAGTGAAAAGGGCCCACGGTTGGGCGTGTCGTCAAAGATCAATGAGAGGGGCCAGAAGTCAAGAACCACCTGGAAGTGGCCAAATATATGTAGGAATATTGGGGATGTTTAAAACTTTAAATACACAGTGCAGAACTTCGGTGGCACCTGCCTCGCAAACCCGAAAGCACCCTTGGATAGTGACATAATGTTGTACCTAGCTGGGATGCTTGGCCCAGCACCTCCCACTTCGTGTCAGCAGGGCGGATGCATGTAATGAACGATACGTTGGTCATACATGCATGTCGCCATGACCTACCATAAGACGGACCAATGAATCTATCGTTTGGTCAAACGACAACTGTTGTTGTCGATAAACCGCTTGGGCCGATAGATTGAACCATCATAAAAATCGCATGACAGGGACCACAAAACCAGCACCTCTTGCATGCGGCCCAAAATAATGTACGCTGGGAAGGGGTGATGTGTGTTTTCAATATAGAATAATGTACAATTTAGATGTGGTTCCTACCTAACCATGAAGGCAAGGTAGTTAAGAACGAGATACGCAGGGTATGATGTAGGTCGAACCCAGCAATCCGAGCATGTGGGAGGGAATCCTGACAACGCATGAGCTCGAGCTTTGGTTGAGCGACATGTGATGGTGACCGACCCTAACAAGAACTAGGAGGAATCCATTCATGGCCAACACATACCCCTCATTATCGGTCAAAGGGATAATATATATATACACACACTCGGAGAGCCCACGGATATGCGTGTCATCACAAAAAACCGCACAAGGGAGACGTGGTCGATCAGAAGACCCCGTATAAACTACATGCGGCCCAAAAATATGTATGGGTACGGTGGTGTGTGATGTGTTTAAATCCCAAATGCACAACTTCGATGGGCCACCAACTACATTACAAACCGAACACCGTACCCGACTCCAAGCCTGGTTCAATAAGTAGGATGTCAGTTTCCCAACTTTGAGGCCGCGGCGGCAGGGGGGGTCGTCCCACGCATGCGCTCAAACTTTATTTGGTCTAGCATGGGACACATCTATATCTATACCCCTATGTACTGTGCGAATAACTTTGAAAGTTGGTCATTGGATGAAGCCAATCCGACGATACAGAGATGGCAAATCCGAGCACTACTGGCCGTTGGATATCATCTACATTCCACCAGATTCTGCTACATGTACAATCTAGAAGACTCCGTGGTTGAAATAAGCATAATGCACAAACCTCAAAACACAAGCACTTCTCCTTTGTTCTCTACAATCTTCCATATCTTAATTGCCCAAACTTTTTTTCTAAATGACTTGTCAATTTTTGTTTTTACTTTATGCTTTACAATGCACAATTCCATGAATCTTAAAATAGATTTTTTTATAAAACTAATTGATTTTGGATGAGATGAACTATAAGAATTAAACGAACATCTACATCATGCATATATGACTCAAAGCTTGCATGCTATAGTGTGGTATTTATTCATAATTTGGTTACCAAATCACATGCGTGCAATGCACGTGTACCTTACTAGTATCAATAGGAAACCATCATGGTCAAACCCTTCTCGTTGTTGGGTCAAAGGGATAGATTGTGTGGGCCCCCAAATTGTCGGCAAAGGATAGTATATATACCTCGGGGATCCCACAGATATGTGCCGCATCTATAAGCCGCACAAGGGAGACATGCTCAAGAAGAACACCCTGCCCCCTATACCTGCATGCAACCTGAAAAAGGTTTATATAATCGCCATGAAAGGTCAAGTCAATCATTCTTTAATTTTTTTAGAGCAAAAATAACCCATAAAAACATAGTAGGTTTATATAATCACCATGACAGATCAAGTCAATCATTTTTTAATTTTTTAGAGCAAAAAATAACCCATAAAAACATAGTCTACAACTTAGCAAAACAAGGATCCCAAGGTTTATATAATTGCCATGATAGGTCACTATAGAGATATAATATATCTCTATAATGACAGTGTCATGGTGTTGGTGTCAAAACCGGTCGATCTCGGGTAGGGGGTCCTGAACTATGTGTCTGAGGATCGAAGGTAACAGGAGACAAGGGGACACAATGTTTACCCAGTATCGGGCCTTCTTAATGGAGGTAATACCCTACTTCCTGCTTGATTAACTTTGGTGAGTATAGGGGTTACAAGAGTCGATCTACCTCGAGATCATAATGGCCAAACCCTAGATGTCTAGCCTATATGATTTGTGATAGCCTCTACGGACTAAACCCTCCGGCTTATATAGACACCGGAGGAGCCTAGGGTTGTACAGAGTCGGTTTATAGAGAAAGGAAACTACACATCCAGACGTCAAACTTGCCATCCATGCAAAGGAGAGTCCCATCCGGACACGGGGGAAGGGCCTCCTGCCTTGTATCTTCACCGTCCACCAGTCCCGCCCATGTTACATTGCCCGGACACTCGAGGACCCCTTAATCCAGGACTCCCTCAGTAGCCCGTGAACCAGTCTTCAATGGCGATGTATTCGGCACGCATATTTGTCTTCGGCATTGTAAGGCGGGTTCCTCCTCCGAATAGTTTTAAAGCAGTCTTCTGAGTGAGAGAACTGTATCTGGCTCTACATAACAGTTACAACCCTTGACCGCAAGGGCACAATACTTAATCAAAATAAGGCATGTCCACTGATAGCTTTTTCAGCGAAATGTTACGTTTGGCCTTTTTTTCATTTCGAACCATTTTTTGACCTCCCGCTTTCGCGCTTCGAGGCGCAGCCTCTATTGACACATCTTGTCAAAGCAGAGATCATGTCCCCTTACCGCAGGATTCTCATCACTACGGGTTTGGGTAATCCAACCTTGCCGTTCGCACGACCCCTTGGGAATAGGTGAGTTTTAAGGCTAGTGGGGCGGGCGCTTGGTATTCACTGCCTATATAAGCGGATAAAGATCCATCATTTTTACCCCACGCCTTCTTCCTTCCTCAGCCTTACCATCTTCGAGCTCCAGCGCCCAAGCTTCGATCTTCCCCACTGCCACCAACCTCTCCAGCCATGTCCGGATCCGGCTCTCAAGGCAAGTGGGTGGCCTCCTCCGTGACGCAAAAGGACATCAAGGAGCTCCGGAAGGCAGGGTACCTAAGTGCGGACGTTGCGCACAGGATCCCTACCATGAAGCAGGTCATCTCCACTCCGGAGCCCGACGAAAGGGTGTTATTTATCCCCCACTTCCTCCGCGGACTAGGGTTTCCACTTCACCCTTTTGTCCGCGGCCTCATATTCTATTATGGGCTAGATTTCCATGATCTAGCCCCAAACTCCTTCCTCCACATCTCGGTGTTTATCGTCGTGTGCGAGGCGCTCCTCCGCATTCCCCCCACTTCAGCCTATGGCTCAAAGTCTTCAATGTGAAGCCGAAGGTGGCTGACGGGCAGCACACAGACTGCGGAGGTGCTATGGTGAGCAAGCTCCCCAACGTCACCTGGCCCGAAGGGGCCTTCGTGGAAACTGTCATGATATGGCAGCAGGAGTGGTTCTACATCATCGAACCCCGCGGCGCCAACTGGGCGGCCACTCCTGAGTTTAGATCCGGACCCCCGATGCGGCTTGCGTCGTGGACCAACAAGGGTCTGGACTAGGGGTCGACCGACGAAGTGTTGATGCTGCAAAAGCGCATCAAAAACATTATAGAAAAGAACACCAGCCTCACTGACGTGATCCAGGTGATGCTATTCCGCCGGACCCTTCCCTGCCAGCGTCGGCCTCTCCACATGTGGGAGTTCAATCCGGAAGGGCCGCGAACCCTGCAGCAATTCTTCGGCACGACGCACGAAGAGATCTGGAAGTTGCTTTTCAAGGCCCAGAAGTCGTAGCCGGAGACGGCCGACGACATCGGCCTCAACTGCGCTCATCCGGCCACCCCGGTAAGTTTTTTAGTTTCCAAACATAACTTAGTTCACAAATCAAAGGGGTATGCTGAGACTTCCATCCTTTAATCAGGGCTGGACGAAGAAGGCAGAGCAGATCAAGTGTCCGGCTCCACTGCCCAAAAACCCAGCCGATCCTCTGCTGACGAGGATGCTGGTCCCGGCGCCATACCAGGCGCCGGAGAAGAAGGCCAAGAAGAAGGGCAAGGAGGCCAAAGGTGGCCTCCGCCGTAAAGGTACTTCGGACGTTGTGTCCGGAGATACCGAAGCTCTCTCCTCTCACAAGGGAGATGAAGACGAATAGGAGGAGGAGGAAGAGAGCAATTCTCCCCTTAAGGGGAGGAAGAAGAAAAGGGCGGCCTCCGTAGACCCAGAGGTGGAGGCGTCCAAGAGGGGGAAGATATCCCTCTCGGACGGCTCGGATTCGGATGCCGAAGCTGTGACGCCCCCGATTTGACCGTACACTAATCATGCACGCAAATGTGTACGATCAAGATCAGGGACTCACGGGAAGATATCACAACACAACTCTGCAACATAAATAAGTCATACAAGCATCATAATACAAGCCAGGGCCTCGAGGGCTCGAATACAAGTGCTCGATCATAGACGAGTCAGCGGAAGCAACAATATCTGAGTACAGACATAAGTTAAACAAGTTTGCCTTAAGAAGGCTGGCACAAAAGTAGCAACGATCGAAAAGGCAAGGCCTCCTGCCTGGGACCTTCTAACTACTCCTCGAAGCCGAACTCCATGTAGAATCATCCTCGGGATCTCTAGCTCCTGGACTCCAGCATCTGGTTGCGACAATCAGGTATAGAAAGGGGAAAAGAGGGGGAAAAGCAACCGTGAGTACTCATCCAAAGTACTCGCAAGCAAGGAGCTACACTACATATGCATGGGTATATGTGTAAAGGGGCATATCAGTGGACTGAACTGCAGAATGCCAGAATAAGAGGGGGGTAGCTAGTCCTGTCGAAGACTACGCTTCTGGCCATCTCCATCTTGCAGCATGTAGAAGAGAGTAGATTGAAGTCCTCCAAGTAACATCGCATAGCATAATCCTACCCGGCGATCCCCTCCTCGTCGCCCTGTTAGAGAGCGATCACCGGGTTGTATCTGGCACTTGGAAGGGTGTATTTTATTCAGTATCCGGTTCTAGTTGTCATAAGGTCAAGGTACAACTCCGGGTCGTCCTTTTACCGAGGGACACGGCTATTCGAATAGATAAACTTCCCTGCAGGGGTGCACCACATAACCCAACATGCTCGATCCCATTTGGCCGGACACACTTTTCTGGGTCATGCCCGGCCTCGGAAGATGAACACGTCGCAGCCCCACCTAGGCTCAACAGAGAGGTCAGCACGCCGGTCTAACCCCATGCGCGCAGGGGTCTGGGCCCATCGCCCTATGCACACCTGCACGTTGCGTACGCGGCCGGAAGCAGACCTAGCCCCCTTAATACAAGCGCGAGCTTACGGTCCAATGCGGCGCGCGCCACTCAGTCGCTGACGTCAAGAAGAGCTTCGGCTGATACCACGACGCCGGGATACCCATAACTACTCCCGCGTAGATGGTTAGTGCGTATAGACCAAATGGCCAGACTCAGATCAAATACCCAGAACTCGTTAAGCGTGTTAAGTATCTGCGAACGCCGACCAGGGCCAGGCCCACCTCTCTCCTAGGTGGTCTCAACCTGCCCTCTCGCTCCGCCACAAAGTAACAGTCGGGGGCCGTCAGGAACCCAGGCCCACCTCTACCGGGGTGGAGCCACCTGTCCTTTCAGCCCCCTCATCAGAATCACTTGCGGGTACTCCTCGAGCCGACCCGACTTTAGTCACCACATGTGTCATGTATATAATGTATATAGTATATACCCGTGATCACCTCCCGAAGTGATCACGGCCCAGTAGTATAGCATGGCAGACGGACAAGAGTGTAGGGCCACTGATGGAACACTAGCATCCTATACTAAGCAGTAGGATAGCAGGTAGGGGTAACAAATGTAGCAACAATGACAGGCTATGCATCAGGATAGGATTAACGGAAAGCAGTAACATGCTACACTACTCTAATGCAAGCAGTATAGAGAAGAATAGGCGATATCTGGTGATCAAGGGGGGGCTTGCCTGGTTGTTCTGGCAAGAAGGAGGGGTCGTCAACTCCGTAGTCGAACTGGGTAGCAGCAGCGTCGGTCTCGTAGTCTACCGGAGAAGGAGAGGGGGAAGAAACAGTAAATATGGAGCAAACAAAGCATCACAAAACATAAGGAGGCAAAACGCGGTGCTAGGTATGCTCTAACGTGGTAGGAGGTGATACCGATGAAGGGGGGAAACATCCGAGAAAGTGTTCCCGGTGTTTCGCGTTTTCGGGCAGAGGTGCCGGAGGTGAAATGTTGCAAGTTCACTATGCTAGGGACGCGTGGCGGACGTACGGGCTGCGTATCCGGATTCGTCTCGTCGTTCTGAGCAACTTTCATGTTGAAAATAATTTAATCCGAGTTACGGATTAAAAGATATGATTTTCTAAAGATTTTTATAATTTATGGAATTTAATTAATTATTTAATTTAATTCGAAAAAGATTTATGACATCAGCATGATGTCATGCTGACGTCAGCAGTCAACAGTGCAGTTGACTGGGTCAACTACGTGTGGGTCCCGCATGTCATACACTGCTTAGTTTAATTAGGGTTTAGCTAATTAATTACTGTTTAATTAAATTAACTAATTAATTAGATTAATTAAGTAGGATTAATTAACTTAATTAATTTAGTTAATTAATTAATTAATTAAATTTATTATTATTATTTTATTTATTATTTTTTTTATTTATTATTTTTTAATTCCTCCTTTTTTTAAACACGTTCTGGGGGGGGCCCACATGTCATAGGCTCTGGGGGAGCCTAGCGGGCACTGGGGCGCAACGGGTGCCCAGCACCCATTCATTCGGGCGCACGCCTCAACCGCCAGAGGGGCAAGGGCGACGGCATGGCGCCGGCGCGGCGCGGCGAGGGGGTGGTCGTGACGGCAGCAGGAGGTGGTGTCGGAGTGGGGCTGCGCGGACGGGCGCCGAGCACGGAGCGCTAGAGCAGCCAGGGGGCGCGGCCGCGCGCGGCGCCCGGGCGCGGGCATCTCCGGGCGAAGGGGTTCGTGCGGCGTGGGGCTCCGGGCGGGCTACGGCCGGTCGGGGCAGGGGAAGGGACCGCGCCTGGGCGAGAGGAGCGGGACAGCGCCAGCGCGCACTGGGCGCGGCGTGGACGGCGATTTCGGGGCCGTCGAGCGGGGCCATGGGCGTGGCGACGAGGCGAGCCTACGCGGGCGCGTCGCTAGCACTAGCAGCACAGCAGGTGCGAGGCGCTGGCAGAGGGAAAGGGGAGGCCGTGGGCCTCACCAGCGATGGAGGGAAGCGGGGGCGGCGTGGCTCGAGGAGGCCGGTCGGGGATGAGGTCGAGATGGACGTCCGGCGGCGCTGGTGAAGCAGAGGCGGGGAACGGGGCGGTCCGGCGATGGAGAGGCGGGGCGGGGCGGCGACATGGTGGTGGTGACGACGACGTCTGGGGGAGCGCGACGACGGCGTCCGGCGGGGAGATGGGATCGAGGGGGCTGCCCCGATCCAGATCGGGCAGGGAGAGAGACGAGGGAGCGAGGCGGAGGGCGTCGGGGTTCGATCCCGATCCATGATCCAGGAGGGGATCGGGGGAAGGGAGAGTGGGGAGTGGGTTTGTGGGGTTAGGGTTTGGGGGAGGGAGTGGATAAGGGGGAGTGGGGGAGGTGCGCGGCAGGGTGGGCCGGCCTGGTGGGCCAAAGCCCAATTGGCCGGGGGTTTTATTTTCATTTTCTTTGTGTGTTTCTTTTCTGTTTTATTTTAGTTACATTTTATTTTAGTTTTGTAAAATGCCAAATGAGCACCTAAATTAGTATTACTAATTAGTCCACTGCCACAATTAACTTGGCACCTAAAATAAAATATTTTGTAATTGTTGAGTATTTAAAGTATTTAAATAATAGTTTTGCTACTGTTTTATTACCATTTGAATATTTGAACATTTTATAAAAGTGTGGTTCTCCACCATAATTACCTACGCATTATTTGGCACAACCCGAACATTTTAGTTTTAAAGTTTGAAAACTTTTGTTGTTTGCCTTTTATTCAATTTTGAATTTGAATTGGTTTTTGAACTAACGCGGGATTAACTACAGTGACAGAGGTGACGTGGCATCAATAGCAGGGAATTACTGTAGTCTAATTATCCGAGCGTCACAGAAGCCATCCCCGAGTGGCACCCCAGGTCGAAGCCCCTGGCCGATTCGTAAGTATCCAAGAATGCCTTACATATATCCGGTATTTATGATTGTAGTTTAAACACATTATATTGTGTGCTCTACTCCAGCCCGCGATCTCCCCCGACTATCATCATCTTCAGGGAACTCGCTGGAGCCGGGGATGGTGGAGAGCGAGACGCCTCCGCGAGCCTCTCCACCAACCGCTACGGATGACACCGAAGTGTTGTCCCGAAGAGCCTCTCCGGGCCATGGAGAGGTGCGGGAGGCTGCCAAGACGGCGCCAGAGGGTAACGCCTCGGCTGCCGAGAACATGTGGGAACCAACCCCCTTGGAGACTGATGACGGGGGCCATGACCAATCCGGCCCCCAGCTGAACACCATTCCGGAGACCCACACGGCTCAGGAATCGAGCGAGCAACCCCCTTTGAAGGAGGGGGGAGCGTCAACTCCACCGGCGACCTCCATCAATCCGGAGGCACCGGACACTTTGGTGGAAGCACTTCGACGTGCTTCCGTCATGGAGGAGCACCGTGCCCTGATGGGTACGGTGGTTGAGAAGGTTTAGTCCGCCAAAAGCGGGCTGAAGGAAGCCTTCACCAACCTATTAACAGGCTTTGAGGTATGCGATGTCATACTCTTAGCCACTTTGCATATGCAAAAAATATGCCTGTGTATAGATAGTAGCCCCTGAGACTCTGTTCGGCTTTTGAAAAAAGGCCGAACAAAGGATCAAGTAATATTTGCAGGTGATAACATACTTGTCTATTTTGATAAACAGGCTTCACTGTTAGTGGCGACCGCCCAGGCCGCCGAAGTATCCGAACTCAAGCGGAAGCTGGAGCTGGCCGATGATGATCTCGTCTGTATCAACAAACGGCTTGATGAAGCGCAGGGTATGGTTTGACCAAGTGTTTACACACCTGAAGTAATATGCCAATGCGAAGTCTAATCCCCTCTGTTGTCCTGATCATATTTGTAGGTAGTGCGGCCGCGGTCGAGACCCTAAAGAGCGCCCTTGCCCAAGCCAAGGACCAGGCGTGGGTGAGCCAAGCGGCCGCTGACAAAGCGGCTGCGGATTTAGAGGCCGAGCAGGTCACCCGCCGCAAGTATGAGGAGCGGGTGACCGAAGTGGAGCAGGAGCTCAAGGATGCCGCCAGCAAGTGCGAGGCCTTTGAGGAGAAGAATAAAACCCAAGCGGTCAATCTCACCAAGGCTCTTCAGGAGGCCAAGGAGGCGCGGACCGAGTCCCGAGCGGCTCGCGAGGAAATCAAGCAGGCTAAACAAATAGCGACTGGTAAGCCCTTTCTTTTACAGAGTATATTTGGCGGTCAGAGATATGCCTTGCTTAATCGACTACGGAGTTCTCCAGACGCCTTTGCGGATCTTCCGAGGAGTGTGGCCGACGCCGCGCAATTCTTCCGGGCCCAGGAGGGAAACACCACGGAGAAGCTCTTCTGGTCACAGTACCTGGCGCCAGAAAGGCCAGTGTTGCTGAACAACCAGATGATGCAGCTAACGGAGCTGCATAGGATGTCCGGTTTGGCCATGAAGGACATCATATTCCGGCTGTGACCAGCCGGACCCATTCCTAGCAGCTACTTCAGCCTGGTCAAGCGACTCGGCGACGCCCTACCCCGAGTTGAAGCTGTGAAGCGCTCGGCGTGCATAAAGGGTGCTCGGATGGCCTTTGCCCGTGTCAAGATGCACTGGGCGAAGATGAAGGCCGCCGTCGTGGCAGTAGAGGGCCCACCCGAAGGCAAGGACCACCACAAGCTGGAGCGATATTTCAAAGACGTCCTAGAGGGTGCCCGTTTAATAGAGGGTCAATGCTCGAAAGATGTTATGTTTGAATGAATGTATCCGGGTTGCCCAGATTTTGTTTTATGAACCAAGGCTTTGTAATGTATTTATGCCTCTTATCTGAAATTGCTTTCCTCCTGTGCGGCCGTTTTTATTTCTGAAAGTTTACCAGTCGTTGGCTTCAGCCCCCACATAGATACTACGGGGGTGTTCGGAATAGCACATGACCACACTTGACCCAACGTCTTGGTCCGTAAAGGAGGTGTCTATGCAGCAGACCAGACAGTCAGACTATGCGGCTTTATCACCTCACTTAGCCATAGGAGTTTAACAATGGGACTGTAAGCTAGCCCCTGGTGCGTGTGCGGCTATCCGAACTTGGATATTCTAAATTTCTAAAAATTTCCTATTCTATTCAAAAGACCTACATTTACTTATTTTTTTCAATTTCATATTTTATTCTATTCAAATTTACTTATTCAAATTTCTAAAATTTTCCTATTCTATTCAAAAGACCTACATTTACTTATTCTTTCCAAATTACTTATTCAAATTTTCTAAAAACAAAATATACTAAAAACATACATTTACTAAAAGCAAAAACCTACATTTAACAAAAAATAAAACCTATTTACAGAAATTAAGGGGGAGGAGGCCAGGAGGAGGAGGAGGAAGGAGGAGGAGGAGGGAGGAGGAGGGGAAGGAGGAGGGAGGAGGGAGGAGGAGGAGAGAGCAGGAGAGGGAGGGGGGAGGAGGAGGAGGGGGCCGCCGGCAGAGAGGGAGGAGAGAGGAGGGCCGTGGGAGGAGGGAGAGAGGAGGGCAGCGAGAGGAGGAGGAGGGAGGGAGGGAGGGGAAGGAGGCAGATACCTTGGGGGCGTCGGCGGCGACGGCAGGCGACAGCACAGGCGAGTGAGTGTGTGAGGGAGAGTGAGGGACGCGTGCGGGGCGACGGGTGTGGATAAGGTAAGCGTAGCAGTAGCGCTCGTTAGAACTAACCGCTACTGCTATTTAGCCGTAGCGCTCATCAGAGAACAGCGCTACTAGTATACCTACAACCGTTGGCAACTATATTAGTAGTGTTTTTTTATAACAAAAGCGCTACTGCTACAAGAATAGTAGCAGCGCCTTTCATTGACAAGCGCTACCGTTCTTTAGCAGCAGCGCTTTCTTATAAAAAGCGATACTACTAAACTCCTGTGTATAAGCATTTCCCTAGTAGTGTGAAAGTGTGAGCAATTAGCTAGAGTAGCTCAATGCAGAGCATTGTAGACATAGAAATTTGCCAAATACATATGGATCTGAATGTGGCAGACCCATTGACTAAACTTCTCTCACAAGCAAAACATGATCACACCTTAGTACTCTTTGGGTGTTAATCACATAGCGATGTGAACTAGATTATTGACTCTAGTAAACCCTTTGGGTGTTGGTCACATGGCGATGTGAACTATGGGTGTTAATCACATAAAGATGTGAACTATTGGTGTTAAATCACATGGCGATATGAACAAGATTATTGACTCTAGTGCAAGTGGGAGACTAAAGGAAATATGCCCTAGAGGCAATAATAAAATTGTTATTTTATATTCCCTTATATCATGATAAATGTTTATTATTCATGCCAGAATTGTTTTAACCGGAAACTTGATACATGTGTGGATACATAGACAAAACGCTGTGTCCCTAGTAAGCCTCTACTAGACTAGCTCGTTAATAAAAGATGGTTAAGTTTCCTAATCATGGACATGTGTTGTCATTTGATGAACGGGATCACATCATTAGGAGAATGATGTGATGGACAAGACCCATCTGTTAGCTTAGCATAATGATCGCTAAGTTTTATTGCTATTGATTTCTTCATGTCATATACATATTCCTTTGACTATGAGATTATGCAACTCCCGGATTCCGGAGGAATACCTTGTGTGCTATCAAACATCACAATGTAACTGGGTGATTATAAAGATGTTCTACAGGTATCTCCGAAGGTGTTTGTTGGGTTGGCATAGATTGAGATTAGGATTTGTCACTCCGAGTATCGGAGAGGTATCTCTGGGCCCTCTCAGTAATGCACATCATGATAAGCCATGCAAGCAATGTGACTAATGAGTTAGTTGCGGGATGGTGCATTATGGAACAAGTAAAGAGGTATGACGCCCGGATAATTAGACTACAGTAATTCCCTGCTAATGATGCCACGTCACCTCTGTCACTGTAGTTAATCTCGGGTTAGTTCAAATACGATTCAAATTCAAGATTGAATAAAAGTCAAACGGTAAAGATTTTCAAATATTAAAACTAAAATGTTGGGGTGTTGCCAAATAATGCATAGGTATTTATTGTGGAGAAACCACATTTTTATTAAAGGTTTAAATGCACTTAAATGATTAAAACAGTAGGTAAAACTATTAAATAAATGCCTTTGATATTTTATAAAATCATAAACTATTTTATTTTGAGGTAAAACTTTTTAGGGTAGTGGGTTGTTTTGAAACACTAATTTGGAGCTATTGTCATATTTTACTAAACTAAGAATAAAGTGTAACTAAAATAAAACAAAAAAGGAAAACGAATAAAAAGAAAAGAAAACCAGAAAACAAAATAAAAGGAAAAAAAGCCCCCTTGGCCAACCGGGCCAGACGGCCCAGCCGGCCAACCCACCGGCCCAAGCCGGCCCCCCACTCACCTTATCCTCCCCGTCTCGAAACCCTAACCCGATCCACCCACTCACTCGATTCCCCATTGCTTCCCTCGTCCCCTCACCCGCGCCGCCACACGCACGCACACACACCCAGTGGAGCGGGCACCCGAGCCGTCGTTCCTCTGAGGCCGCCGCCCACCGGCGCCGAGCACCGCCACCCCGGCCTCCTCCTCGCGGCTCCCAACCTCCTGCACCGCATCCCCGTCTTCCTCCCCACCAGACTGCGCCCGCCTCCCCGATGCCACGATGCCGGCCCGTCGTCCTCGTCTCCTCCTCGCCGGACGCGACCTCGACTCCTCCCCGAGCCCACTGCCAGTTCCCTACGTCCCCCTGTGAGCTCCCCTTCTCCTGGCCCAGTCACCGCGCGACCGCGCCGTCCCGCACGCGCACGCCGCGCCTAGCCCGCTCCCTGTCGCGCGGCTCCTCCTTCGGCCTCCCTCTACCTCCCTGCCTCCGACCCGCACCCTGGCAGCGAGCAGCGCGCCCTCGCGCCAGCCGCGCGCCCTCCTGGCCTCGCCTCTGCCTCGCTGCGCGAGCACGCACCGCGTCGGCTCCGCTCTCTACTGCCGCGGCTCACCCCCACTGCCACGCCCCGCCTTGGCTCCCTGCCCTGCCATGGCCTGCCTCCCCTCTCGCCTGCAGCCGACGCTGGCGCGCGCGCCTGAGGCGGCCGCCCGGATTCGCCCGTTAACGGCGCCTGCCCATCGCCCTCCTGCCCGCTAACCCGCTAAGCCCCCCTGTGCCTATGACATGGGGGCCCATGCCCCAAAACGTTTAATAAAAAAAGAATTTAAAATAATAATAAAATTATTAATTAATTAATTAACCAAATTAATTATGTCTAATTAACCTAATTAACTAAACCTAATTAATTTGTACATTAAACTAATTAACTAGGTTAATTAGTCGCCAGTCAATGACATGTGGGCCCCCAGTCCAGTTTGACCAGTCAAACTGTTGACTGGGTTGACCCAGTCCATGACAGGTGGGTCCTGTTTGACCCTGTTGACCAGTCAAATGCTGACTGGACCCCCTTGACCCCACCTGCCAGCCACACATACATTCTGTTGGGTACAATTCTGTGTACCCATAGCAATTTGACGTTCAATTTTCAAATTAAAACAAATTAGAAAATGTTTTAAAACTTTACAAATTAATATAAAATAATCCATAATTCAGATGAAAAAACTTTGTACATGAAAGTTGCTCAGAACGACGAGACGAATCCGGATACGCAACCCGTTCGTCCGCCACACATCCCTATCATAGCAAACACGAAACTTTCCCCCTTCGGTTCATCTGTCTGAAAACGCGAAACACCGGGAATACTTTCCCGTATGTTTCCCCCTGTCCCGGTACCACCTCCTATCGTGTTAGGGCACACCTAGCACCGCGCATTGGCATGTCTTCCATCGTCATGCTTATGTTTGCATTATATTTATTGTTTCTCCCCCCTCTTCTTCGGTAGACTACGAGACCGACGCCGCTGCTGGTGCCCCGACCGACTACGCTGTTGACGACCCCTCCTTCTTGCCAGAGCAATCAGGCAAGCCCCCCCCCCCCTTGATCACCAGATACCGCCTATTCCTTCTCTATACTACTTGCATTAGAGTAGTGTAGCATGTTACTGCTTTCGGTTAATCCTATACTGATGCATAGCCTGTCATTGTTGCTACAGTTGTTACCCTACCTGCTATCCTACTGCTTAGTATAGGATGCTAGTGTTCCATCAGTGGCCCTACACTCTTGTCCGTTTGCCATGCTATACTACTGGGCCGTGATCACTTCGGGAGGTGATCACGGGTATATATTATATACTTTATATACATGACACATGTGGTGACTAAAGTCGGGTCAGCTCATTGAGTACCCGCAAGTGATTCTGATGAGGGGGCTGAAAGGACAGGTGGATCCATCCCGGTAGAGGTGGGCCTGGGTTCCCGACGGCCCCCGACTGTTACTTTGAGGCGGAGCGACAGGGCAGGTTGAGACCACCTAGGAGAGAGGTGGGCCTGGCCCTGGTCGGCGTTCCGCGGTTACTTCAAAATAACACGCTTAACGAGATCTGGGTATTTGATCTGAGTCTGGCCATTGGTCTATACGCACTAACCAACTACGCGGGAACAGTTATGGGCACTCGACGTCGTGGTATCAGCCGAAGCCTTCGTGACGTCAGCGACTGAGCGGCGCGCGCCGGATTGGACTGGAACGCCTGCTAGGCTAGGTCTGCTTCCGGCCGCCCTCGCAACGTGCAGGTGTGCAATGGGCGATGGGCCCAGACCCCTGCGCCATAGGATTTAGACCGGCGTGCTGACCTCTCTGTTGTGCCTAGGTGGGGCTGCGACGTGTTGATCTTCCGAGGCCGGGCATGACCCAGGAAAGTGTGTCCGGCCAAATGGGATCAAGCGTGTTGGGTTATGTGGTGCACCCCTGGAGGGAAGTTTATCTATTCGAATAGCCGTGTCCCTCGGTAAAAGGACGACCCGGAGTTGTACCTTGACCTTATGACAACTAGAACCGGATACTTAATAAAACACACCCTTCCAAGTGCCAGATATAACCCGGTGATCGCTCTCTAACAGGGCGACGAGGAGGGGATCGCCGGGTAGGATTATGCTATGCGATGCTACTTGGTGAACTTACCATCTACTCTCTTCTACATGCTGCAAGATGGAGGTGGCCAGAAGCGTAGCCTTCGACAGGATCAGCTATCCCCCTCTTATTCTGGCATTCTGGAGTTTAGTCCACCGATATGGCCCTTTACACATATACCCATGCATATGTAGTGTAGCTCCTTGCTTGCGAGTACTTTGGATGAGTACTCACGGTTGCTTTTCTCCCTCTTTTCCCCCTTTCCTTTCTACCTGGTTGTCGCAACCAGATGCTGGAGCCCTAGGAGCCAGACGACACCGTCGACGATGACTCCTACTACACGGGAGGTGCCTACTACTACGTGCAGGCCGCTGACGACGACCAGGAGTAGTTAGGAGGATCCCAGGAAGGAGGCCTGCGCCTCTTTCGATCTGTATCCCAGTTTGTGCTAGCCTTCTTAAGGCAAACTTGTTTAACTTATGTCTGTACTCAGATATTGTTGCTTCCGCTGACTCGTCTATGATCGAGCACTTGTATTCGAGCCCTCGAGGCCCCTGGCTTGTATTATGATGCTTGTATGACTTATTTATTTTTAGAGTTGTGTTGTGATATCTTCCCGTGAGTCCCTGATCTTGATCGTACACGTTTGCGTGTATGATTAGTGTACGGTTAATCGGGGGCGTCACAAGTTGGTATCAGAGCCGACTGCCTGTAGGAATCCCCCTTCCAACTCCTTGGCCGAAGTCGAGTCTAGTCATTGAAAACTTTTTACTAACATGGTTGTGTGGCTTACGGGCCCACGTCGCCATTGGGTGGTATTAGGATCTTTTACTCCTTGTCTATACTCTGGGACTCTGATCTCTCTTCTATTCGGGTTAAGTGGATTTTGCTAAATCTAACATTAGGATCTCGTTATCACTTTCACCTGGAGAGCCCCTTATTACTCATGATCGTCTGCTGCACGTGAAGACCCTGAAGATACTCTCCGCTGATAACCCGAGAACTTGTGTTCATCGCTTTTGCAATTCCCTTTCATCGATAAACTCCTATGGATAACCACGTATACTCGCCATTCATACAATGTTTCCCAGTTGAACTTGTTATTACAAGATACCCCAAAATTCTCTCTGTTGTTCCGAGAATCCTTTGAGCTTACTGCCTTGATATTCTTTGTCACCTGAATACCCCTACGGATAATTCTAGCACTTATCGAGTATCCGCTCATCCCCAGTTGATTCAACTAATTCACAAAAATCTTCGAAATGCTATTTGAACTTCCGAAAGTCCCAAGCAGCCTTTTGCTCTTGAGATTCTTGCTTGCATTATGGTTAATCCCATAAGTCTCGTAATCATATTGGCATCCCTTGTCATTATCATTTTGAGTCTGTTGATTCAAAATGTTGCGAATGCTCGCAATCCTCAATCAGATCCTAGAATTCATCCTTTCGGCTCAGACGTCATTTTAAACATGGGCTGAATCTCGACCAATCAAATTGTTGTCAATTTTACCCCTAAGCTTACTCAACTTATCCATCCTTAATCAGAGCGTTTGCTTCTGATCCTTTGATTTGGAAATCATAATTCCTTTACATGTGAGCTTCGAATTAGCCAGTTGCTTCTATAATCCAATGCATTTGCATTGTTTCTTCCTCTGGTTGTGTGCCGATAATCACATCAGCTTCGCTATGGACCGTCGGATCCTTTGTTGAAATATCATCCAACAGTGTCCTTCTTATACAAAAACCTCAAGAAGTTCTTTCCCTGATACATAATGCCTTCGGCAAATTGTATCCTCTCCTTTTGTCACCCATGCTCTACTATCGAGCTTGTGTTATTTACTATTGAAGCTTGTGGTATATGTTCCCAAGATGCCCCTAAGGGTTGAACCTATGCCTTCCCAGATCCGGGTAAACCTCAGAGCTATCACGAGTCATACTCTTCTGGTGTTTTGCTAGAAAAAAATTTAAACATTACAACTTCATCGAAAAATGAGAAGTGGACGAAAGGTTATGCATTGGAGAAGTGGGAGTCGACCTTGAACTTTGTGTTCATGCCCATGGACGATCCTATCATGGAAGCTTCTTGTAATAATAACTATTTCCTTAATAAGTTTCATCTGGTATCTGTGAATTGATCCTTTGGAACCGTGGATCTGACCATGATTGTTCTCCTTTGATTCTATTTCTCGGACAAGTTAAAGTACTTGTCTTCTGCAGATCAGTACACCTGCCCAACCTCTATTTCGTTCTACCTTCGAGTACTACCCCCTGGTATCTCGAGGATATCAACCCAATGCACTTCATCTTATGAATTTCTGATGAAGTAGTACCTTTCCCCGTCATAATCACTCCATGGGTTTTGGGTTGTCGTTAATCGAGAACGCCGATTAGTGAATCGAATCTGCACTACAATTAAGTACATTCTAGTACTTTGTTGTTGAGGAGTTTAATACTCCATCAAGTCATTCCTAGCTTGATTGGCTATATCCTTATCGTGCTAAATTTTAACTGTGCTACCTGGTCCTTCTTCCCAGAGCACAATTTTCGATGATGAGCTAAGCTTACGTCGATCTTCCTCATCATATCATTTTGCCTTGAACCGCAAGCTTGATTTCGAGTTTGTGTCGTACCCATGGTTCCAATATACTTCGCTTCATCATTCCTTTAACTTGATGTCATCGCCGATCGTTTATATCTTCATGAAACCTCGCGACAAATGTGTCGTGAACATAATCAACATTCTGAGCGTTTCCAGGATATCAATCGAATTCATGATGGGAGATATCATCCTTGCCCCCATGATGATTGTGTTAACATCGGCAACATTCTTGCATTTCCGCAACACAAAACTGGTTCACGGTTTGTGTTGTACCTTGAGTTCCTTGCTATCCAGCATTTGTTCTTTACCTTGGAGTATTACCATCTTTTATGTCAAGAATGTTGTGAGAATTTCACCACCTCTTAAGAATTCTTGATAAAGTGATGCTTCTCGACATCACCATTCTTCTTGGTCCCCGTGTTGTTTCTAACCGGAAAACCGACAATTGAACTATGATGTGCGACTTCAAAACTTCTAGCAACCCTATTGCTTTGAAGTTAATGGTCGATATTTCATTCTTAGACCATTGGTTATCGAATCACCATTCTAACATTGATCATTCTACCTAAGCCCATATTTCGGGTGCACCTTTCAACCAATGTTTAATTGTGTATGTTTTCCTCGAGCATACCTCATTATATCATTTGATATGACAAACGTTATCTCCTTGTTCACATAATTGTGGAGATCTATCTTTTTGGAAATCTCGATGAATTGTCGCTAAGTCCATCAGCCACCTCCCCATCCTCTCCTTGGTTTAATGATGAACTCTTGTTTCGGAACTCGCTTCCATAGTTCTTCTCAAGAGAACCTTAAAATATCATCTCATTTAATTTGTGTCGCACCTTTTCTTCTCAGGCATCCTGAGTCTGAGGTGTCCTGACACCAATCAGATTTGAAACTTGGTCAGATATGATGGTTGGAACGTAATTTCAAGAGTTATAACATTGGATCTCTTATGACACGGTAAGGTGATGTCATGCCTAGCACACCTGGCCGGAGGACCTAGTGTTATAGTTTCCTTTTTAACAAGGTTAACCATTCTTTCATGAGGAAATTGAATGACTTGTTTAATAAGTTTTTCCTGATGGATCCTTTGTGTATGCAAGGTCTGACCTTTGCTTGAAGAACTTGTCAATGCTATCTCGAAGCGCGTGTGTTACTCCGATCTTCAATAAGAACATTTGAAGCAAAATGCTATCTTTTCTTTATCAATTATCCAAAACACCGTTGTTTGGGTAATGACATGAAATTCCTCTCCCCTTACCTAAATGGTTTTCTACTTTCTATCCTATCATGGATACCATGCTCTGCTTGTCCTTGGGAAGGATATACCCCTGAAATATGTGTTTAAACACATTTTCCTTTCCATTGTTCTGTTTAATCTGATAATCATATTTTCCTTTCCCTTGTTTGGATTAACCATTCTTGTGATCTATATGATCTAAGCAGTAATATTCTCCTACTTATGTAAACACCTCGGTGTACAATTCTGTCAATAAGACCCTGTTACTATTGTTGATGACATTCCGGTAGCCACCGATGGACGAGAACCTTGCCTATTGGTCCGCCTCGTTCAACGAGCAGGAAAATGGTTCTCTTCGTCCCTCGCCCTTGGTACCAGCGTTGTTGCTAACATAGCTGGCAGGCTACCCTCTGACATGCCTTGCTATCATGACCGTGCAACATGTCAGCCCCCTTTCTAATTTTAACCCACATTGTGGGCCCATAACCCACAATTCCACAGGATCGAAACCTGACTCTCCTGTACATCCCTGTTCGAAGTTATCCCTTGCGCTTCGTTTCGTATGTAATTTGCGAGCCACCTTCCTAGTGATCAATTCTGGTATCGGACACAATACTTATTCCCGTTGCTCGGAACCCCTTTCACACTCTGTTTCAGGCAATGAACGATTGCCTATCCGCTTGAAACTTCTTATTGCACTGTCCTACTTTGCTCTCGTTGTGTTTCATTTGTTCAACTCGAGAGATACTCATATGTTCATTCGTGGGATAACCCCCGGTGATTACCCCTGGTAGCGTTCTATCGTTGTCAAGCTGCCCCTTTCCTATTCGTAAGTACGATGGAGATACTTAAGAAAGGATGCCGGTTTCATCATGATGACCTGAAGCAGAGAAGTGAAGACATCAACATAGTGGATAGACCTCTTCGAGAAGCTCAACCAAGACGAGAAGATCCGTTAGAATATCGTAACCACACCTTTCCCCCTTACTCCCCTTCTTAAAATCTCGGGACGAGATTTCTTGTAGTGGAGGAGAATTGTGACGCTCGGATAATTAGACTACAGTAATTCCCTGCTAATGATGCCACGTCACCTCTGTCACTGTAGTTAATCTCAGGTTAGTTCAAAACCGATTCAAATTCAAGATTGAATTGAAGTCAAACGGTAAAGATTTCCAAATATTAAAACTAAAATGTTGGGGTGTTGCCAAATAATGCATAGGTAATTATTGTGGAGAAACCACATTTTTATAAAAGGTTTAAATGCACTTAAATGATTAAAACTGTAGGTAAAACTATTAAATAAATGCCTTTGATATTTTATAAAATCATAAACTATTTTATTTTGAGGTAAAACTTTTTAGGGCAGTGGGTTGTTTTGAAACACTAATTTGGAGCTATTGTCATATTTTACTAAACTAAGAATAAAGTGTAACTAAAATAAAATAGAAAAGGAAAAAGAATAAAAATAAAAGAAAACCAGAAAACAAAATAAAAGGAAAAAAAGCCCCCTTGGCCAACCGGGCCAGACGGCCCAGCCGGCCAGCCCACTGGCCCAAGCCGGCCCCCCACTCACCTTGTCCTCCCCGTCCCGAAACCCTAACCCGATCCACCCACTCACTCGATTCCCCATCGCTCCCCTCGTCCCCTCACCCGTGCCACCACACGCACGCACGCACACCCAGTGGAGCGGGCACCCGAGCCGCCGCTCCCTTGAGGCCGTCGCCCGCCGGCGTCGAGCACCGCCACCCCGGCCTCCTCCTCGCGGCTCCCAACCTCCTGCACCGCATCCCCGTCTTCCTCCCCACCGGACTGCGCCCGCCTCCCCGATGCCACGACGCCGCCCCGTCGTCCTCATCTCCTCCTCGCCGGACGCGACCTTGACTCCTCCCCGAGCCCACTGCTAGTTCCCTACGGCCCCTTGTGAGCTCCCCTTCTCCTGGCCCAGTCACCGCGCGACCGCGCCGTCCCGCACGCGCACGCCGCCGCGCACGCTGTGCCTAGCCCGCTCCCTGTCACGCGGCTCCTCCTTCGGCCTCTCTCCCCTTCCCTGCCTCCGACCCGCGCCCTGGCAGCGAGCAGCGCGCCCTCGCACCAGCCCGCGCCCTCGCGCCGGCCCGCGCCCTCCTGGCCTCGCCTCTGCCTCACTGCGCGAGCATGCATCGCGTCGGCTCCGCTCTTTGCCGCCGCGGCTCACCCCCACTGCCACGCCCCGCCTTGGCTCCCTGCCCTGCCATGGCCTGCCTCCCCTCTCGCCTGCAGCCGGCGCCCAGCCCGCCTCGCCAGCGCTGGCGCGCGCGCCTGAGGCGGCCGCCCGGATTCGCCCGTTAACGGGCGCCTGCCCGTCGCCCTCCTGCCCGCTAACCCGCTAAGGCCCCCTGTGCCTATGACATGGGGGCCCACGCCCCATAACGTTTAATAAAAAGAATTTAAAATAATAATAATAAAATTATTAATTAATTAATTAATTAACCAAATTAATTATGTCTAATTAACCTAATTAATCTGTACATTAAACTAATTAACTAGGTTAATTAGTTGTTAGTCAATGACATGTGGGCCCCCTGTCCAGTTTGACTAGTCAAACTGTTGACTGGGTTGACCCAGTCCATGACAGGTGGGTCCTGTTTGACCCTGTTGACCAGTCAACAGTTGACTGGTCAAATGCTGACTGGACACCCTTGACCCCACCTGCCAGCCACACATACATTCTGTTGGGTACAATTCTGTGTACCCATAGCAATTTGACGTTCAATTTTCAAATTAAAACAAATTAGAAAATGTTTTAAAACTTTACAAATTAATATAAAATAATCCGTAATTCAGATGAAAAAACTTTGTACATGAAAGTTGCTCAGAACGACGAGACGAATCCGGATACGCAGCCCGTTCGTCCGCCACACATCCCTAGCATAGCAAACACGCAACTTTCCCCCTCCGGTTCATCTGTCCGAAAACGCGAAACACCGGGAATACTTTCCCGGATGCCCCCCCCTTTCCCGGTACCACCTCCTATCGTGTTAGGGCACACCTAGCACCGCACATTGACATGTCTTCCATCGTCATGCTTATGTTTGCATTATATTTATTGTTTCTTCCCCCTCTTCTCCGGTAGACTATGAGACCGACGCCGCTGCTGGTGCCCCGACCGACTGCGCTGTTGACGACCCCTCCTTGCCAGAGCAATCAGGCAAGCCCCCCCTTGATCACCAGATATCGCCTATTCCTTCTCTATACTACTTGCATTAGAGTAGTGTAGCATGTTACTGCTTTCGGTTAATCCTATACTGATGCATAGCCTGTCATTGTTGCTACAGTTGTTACCCTACCTGCTATCCTACTGCTTAGTATAGGATGCTAGTGTTCCATCAGTGGCCTTACACTCTTGTCCGTCTGCCATGCTATACTACTGGGCCGTGATCACTTCGGGAGGTGATCACGGGTATATACTGTATACTTTATATACATGACACATGTGGTGACTAAAGTCGGGTCAGCTCGTTGAGTACCCGCAAGTGATTCTGATGAGGGGGCTGAAAGGACAGGTGGCTCCATCCCGGTAGAGGTGGGCCTGGGTTCCTGACGGCCCCCGACTGTTACTTTGTGGCGGAGCGACATGGCAGGTTGAGACCACCTTGGAGAGAGGTGGGCCTGGCCCTGGTCGGCGTCCGCGGTTACTTCAAAATAACACGCTTAACGAGTTCTTGGTATTTGATCTGAGTCTGGCCATTTGGTCTATACGCACTAACCAATTACGCGGGAACAGTTATGGGCACTCGACGTCGTGGTATCAGCCGAAGCCTTCGTGACGTCAGCGACGGAGCGGCGCGCACCGGATTGGACTGGAACGCCTGCTAGGCCAGGTCTGCTTCCGGCCGCCCTCGCAACGTGCAGGTGTGCAATGGGCGATGGGCCCAGACCCTTGCGCCATAGGATTTAGACCGGCGTGCTGACCTCTTTGTTGTGCCTAGGTGGGGCTGCGACGTGTTCATCTTTCGAGGCCGGGCATGACCCAGGAAAGTGTGTCCGGCCAAATGGGATCAAGCGTGTTGGGTTATGTGGTGCACCCCTGCAGGGAAGTTATCTATTCGAATAGCCGTGTCCCTCGGTAAAAGGACGACCCGGAGTTGTACCTTGACCTTATGACAACTAGAACCGGATACTTAATAAAACACACCCTTCCAAGTGCCAGTTATAACCCGGTGATCGCTCTCTAACAGGGCGACGAGGAGGGGATCGCCGGGTAGGATTATGCTATGCGATGCTACTTGGTGAACTTACCATCTACTCTCTTCTACATGCTGCAAGATGGAGGTGGCCAGAAGCGTAGCCTTCGACGGGATTAGCTATCCCCCTCTTATTCTGGCATTCTGCAGTTCAGTCCACCGATATGGCCCTTTACACATATACCCATGCATATGTAGTGTAGCTCCTTGCTTGCGAGTACTTTGGATGAGTACTCACGGTTGCTTTTCTCCCTCTTTTCCCCCTTTCCTTTCTACCTGGTTGTCGCAACCAGATGCTGGAGCCCAGGAGCCAGACGCCACCGTCGACGGCGACTCCTACTACACCGGAGGTGCCTACTACTACGTGCAGGCCGCTGACGACGGCCAGGAGTAGTTAGGAGGATCCCAGGCAGGAGGCCTGCGCCTCTTTTGATCTGTATCCTAGTTTGTGCTAGCCTTCTTAAGGCAAACTTGTTTAACTTATGTCTGTACTTAGATATTGTTGCTTCCGCTGACTCGTCTACGATCGAGCACTTGTATTCGAGCCCTCAAGGCCCCTGGCTTGTATTATGATGCTTGTATGACTTATTTATGTTTTAGAGTTGTGTTGTGATATCTTCCCGTGAGTCCCTGATCTTGATCGTACACGTGTTTGCGTGCATGATTAGTGTACGGTCAAATCGGGGGCGTCACAAGAGGCTTGCCGGTAACGAGATTGAACTAGGTATGAAGATACCGACGATCGAATCTCGGGCAAGTAACATACTGATGACAAAGGGAATAACGTATGTTGTCATTACGGTTTGACCGATAAAGATCTTCGTAGAATATGTAGGAACCAATATGAACATACAGGTTCCGCTATTGGTTATTGACCGGAGAGGTGTCTCGGTCATGTCTACATAGTTCTCGAACCCGTAGGGTCCGCACGCTTAACGTTCGATGACGATTTGTATTATATGAGTTATGTGATTTGGTGACCGAATGTTGTTCGGAGTCCCAGATGAGATCACAGACATGACGATGAGTCTCGAAATGGTTGAGAGGTAAAGATTCATATATAGGACGATAGTATTTGGACACCAAAAGTGTTCTGGGGTACTGGGTACATATCGGGTCACCAGAAGGGGTTCCGGGCTACCCCCGGCAAACTATATGGGCCTATTGGGCCAAGAGGGGAAACGTAGCAGCCAGCATGGCCTGCTGCACCCCCGTTGCTGGCCAAATAGGAAGGGGAAAGGAAGGGGGAAGAGAGAAGGAAGGGGAGGCAATTCGGCCTCCCCCTTCCTTCCCTCGTCTCTCCGGAAAATATGGTAAGGGGCGGGGCGAATTGGACTAGGCCCCCAAGTAGTATTCCTCCTACTTGGGGCGCCCCATGGATGTCCCCCCCCTCTCACCTATATATATGTTGGGAGGGGGCTCCTAGAACACACAACAAACATTGTTAGCCATGTGTGGCGCCCCCTCCACAGTAGACACCTCCGGTCATATTCATGTAGTGCTTAGGCGAAGCCCTGCGCGGATCACTTCACCTTCACCGTCACCACGCCGTTGTGCTGACGGAACTCTCCCTCGACACTTTGCTGGATCAAGAGTTCGAGGGACGTCATCGAGCTGAACGTGTGCAGAACTCGGAGGTGTCGTACGTTCGGTGCTTGATCGATCAGAACGAGAAGAAGTCCGACTACATCAACCGCGTTGTCAAACGCTTCCGCTTTCGTTCTACGAGGGTACGTGGACACACTCTCCCCTCTCGTTGCTATGCATCTCCTAGATAGATCTTGCATGAGCGTAGGATTTTTTTTGAAATTGCATGCTACGTTCCCCAACAAAAACTACCCACTCGAAAATTACTTCACAGTTCCTCTCCTCATCACCCACAAAACTGGTCTTTCCTATCAAGTCATTCCGCCATGACCGGTTGGAGGAGTTTCGGGTGGACATATAACCAGGCAGCAAAGACCAAGGCCGCGGAAGCACTAGAGAGGTCCCGCCGCGAAGCCGCAGCCGCAGCAGGGATGTCCCGGCGCGCCGTGGAGCCCTCGAACGAGCTCTCTCGGGCACGCGAGGGCTCTCACAAGCGCACTCGCGGCGTCGGCCATCGCGACGAGCTGGCGTTCCTGAAGTCCTTGGCCGGCGACGACGATATTCTCGCTGGCGTCATTAAGCAGCAGGAGCTGGTCGACGGCTTGATGAAGCTGCTCAAGATCAGCTATGCCTCGGTTGACGAGGCGACCGGCCTCGTCGAGCAACTCATGGGTGACAATGCGAAGCTCCTCAAGGTGCTCGCCGAGAAAGAGGAGGAGGCCGCTGGCTGGAAGATGCTGCATGAGCACAGTAGTGCCTTGGGGGTGACGCTGACAGCGGTCGTCGAGGAACTGATGGGTGACTTGAGGAAGCTCCGGATCGAGCGCGAGCAGGAGGTGGAGGAATCTGTGGCTGCTTTCAAGCAAAGTCGTGAGGAATTGAAGAAGGAGCTGGAGGATGTCGTCGCCTGGCTATCCATCGACGAGTAGAGACAGTAGCGACCCACATCGTTGTCTGCGATTTCCTTCTTCTCTTGCCCCCGTGTCTTCCGGGCTTTGCCGCATGTGGCATTTTAAATTATCCGGAATATGTAAGACAATTATTATCTGCGCCATTGTAAATTTGTTGCCGTATTATCCGTTTCCATTTTATTTGTGGTCGTATTATCTGTTGCCATGTGTGGCAATTTAAATTAGGCCGGAATACGAGTTGAAAACACGAACAAAGCAAATGCTACCATGGGATCACAAGCAAACACCCTCCGTCCTGGTGCTTTAATTAACCCATAAATGGAGAAGTTGTGAGTGAGGCGAGCGCCGGCTGGTGCATGGAGGTCAAAGAGCTCGCTTCCCGGTGAGCATGGGCGGCCTTGCTGCTCGCACGTGTCCCGTCGAGCCTGCGAGGTGGACAGGATGCATGCGTCCCGTCGAGCCTGCACGACAGACTTCTCGCGCTCGTCCCGTCTAATCAAACAGCTGCACGCACGCCACCGAGTATGGTTAAATTTTGACACGGTTCATATAATACAACCATTTGCGATATTAACGTGTCAGATATTTGTTTCAAGAAGGACTTCAATGACAATTAATGTGTGTGCCTTTTCTCAAACTGGATGATTTTTTTTACCACGGCATATATGTGCCATGTCATGAAACCATGCCAAGTTTCATGTTTTTTGGGTGAGTTTTTTATTTACTGGGATTTAAAAACCGAGATTCTCAATGTTTCTGGACGAAAAGAAGTATGCAATTCATTCCCATTCCTTAAATAAGACCTAAACATGCATCCAATGACACATGTACGATTTCCCACCCATTTTGCTTCACTAGAGCATGTGCTTGTAGTTCAAATTTGAATTATGCTCTACATTAAATGCCTAGAAAACTTAATTAATATATACAATGGCCAAACGAACCCTGAACAGTTTCAGATTTCAGCGCGACACTCCTGTTATTCTGTGTTGCATGTTTCCCTACCGGGACCACGAGCATTGCGACAGGCTCCGGTTTGTAAGAGGCTTGTAATATAGCTTCGCCCTAATTGGACAATTATATGTACCATGTAGTGACACCATGCCAAGTTTCATGATTTCCTGGTGAGTTTTGGATTTACAGAGATTTAAAAACCGAGATTCGCAATGTTTGTGACCAAGCCAGGACATCGAGGCGGTTGAAGTTATTCCCATTCGTTCCATGGGACCTAAACATGCACCCAAGGACACATGTATAATTTTTCTAGCCATTTTGGTGAACTGGAGCATGTATTTGTAGTTCGGATTTGAATTATGGACATTAAACGCCTAGGAAACTCAATTAGTGTATAAAAAGGCCAAACGAACCCTGAATAAGTTTAAATTTCAGCACGGATATCCTGTCGTTTGATAACCCACAAGTATAGGGGATCAATTGTAGCCTCTTTGGATAAGTAAGAGTGTCGAACCCAACGAGGTGCTAAAGGTAGAACAAATATTCCCTCAAGTTCTATCGACCACCGATACAACTCTATGCACGCTTGACGTTCGCTTTACCTAGAAGAAGTATGAAACTAGAAGTACTTTGTAGGTGTGATACGATAGGTTTGGAAGATAATAAAGAACACGTAAATAAAATCTAGGGGCTGTTTAGATAAAGACACGACTAAGGACGTGCTATATCCGAAACGTACGAAATATAGTAAATATTTTAAATGCAGATGTAGTAGGGGTCGCGAACCGGATCATTTGTACTCACGCCTTGGACGGTCTTTCACACGGAAGTAAGATTAGAGAGTTTGATCTATCCGTGTACGCATGCACGCATAGATAGATCTCTCTGCAGAAAGATCTATCCGCCCAGGTGCACACGGGCAAGAGAGGTTTGAACAAGAGCCGTCTAGTTGAGTTTGATCATTCTCTCTTTCTATCTCTCTTTCTTTCAAGAGCTGAGCCCTTGCAACCATGTCCCGGTCTACCCTTTTCCCTGATCTTTGGACCCGTGGACCTTGATTCCTCTCCGGCCAGGAAAAGATGCGGCTCCTCTTTGTACGCGTATGTGTGCCCGTGCTATTTACGCACACGCGTACATGCGTGTGCACCTGGGCGGATAGATCTCTAGTTTTAGTAGAGAGCTTTTGTCAACAAGAAAGTTATTTGTCCCTAGGCAATCGATAACAAGTACTGGTAATCATTCTTGTAATTTTATATGAGGGAGAGGCATGAGCTAACATACTTTCTCTACTTGGACCATGTGCACTTATGATTGTAACTCTAGCAAGAATCCGCAACTACCAAAGATCATTAAGGTCATGAAACCAAACCATAGCATTAAGTATCAAGTCCTCTTTACTCCCATACGTCATACCCCAGTTACTCGGGTTTAAGTTTTTGTCACTCTCGCAACCCACCATAAGCGAACCATGAACATATTGCAACACCCTACAGCGAGGGCCCCTCACGTTCGCGCAAGAACGGAGGGCACCGTAGGACAACACCATAAATAAAATATACAATCATACCAATCAAGATCACAATTAAGCCATAGGACAAAACGGATCTACTCAAACATCATAGGATAACCATAGATCATTGGGAAATAATATATGGAGTTGAGCACCATGTTTAAGTAGAGATTACAGCGGGGAGAAGGGGTGTTGCACTGCTGCATAGAGGGGGAGAAAGTTGGTGTTGACGGTAGCCAGATTGTTGATGTAGATCGCCATCACGATCCTAGCCCCGACGGCACTCCGGTGCCACCGGGAGAGAGGGGGAGAGAACCCCCCTTCTTCTTCTTCCTTGGCCACCCCCTAGATGGGAGGAGAGTTCCCCCTCTGGTCCATGGCCTCCATGGCGGCGGAGGGGCGGGAGCCCCTCCGAGATTGGATCTCCCTCTTTGTTCTCTTCTGTTTCACATTCCCAGATCTGGCCGAAAACCGTTTCTTATATTCCTGGAGATCCGTAACTCCGATTGCGCTGAGATTTTAACACATTTTTTTTCTGGATATAAGCTTCCTTGCGCCCGAAGTAGAGCTCCAACCGATGTTCGAGGAGGGCACAACCCACCACCACGCGCCAGGGGCCTCTGGCGCGCCCTGGTGTCTTGTGGGCTGTGTGGACCTCTGTTTGCGGTGATTCCAACTCCCAAAAATCATATATATTCCAAAATAATTCTCTGTGAAATTTTATTGCATTTGGACTTCGTTTGATATGGATTTTCTGCGATACAAAAAACATGCAAAAACATGAACTGGCACTGGGCACGGAATCAATAGGTTAGTCCAATAAATCATATAAAAAGTTGCCAAAAGTATGTAAAACTTGTATAATATTGGCATGAAACAATCAAAAATTATAGATACGATGAAGATGTGTCAGCATCCCCAAGCTTAATTCCTGCTCGTCCTCGAGCAGGTAAATGATAAAGAAGATAATTTTTTTGTGGAATGCTACCTAGCATAAACTTGATCATATATCTAATCATGGCATGAATATTAAGACACAAGTGATTCAAAGCAATAGTCTATAATTTGACAAAAAGACATCAATACTCAGGCAACCCAACAAAAAATCATATCTTTCAAAATATCAACGCTAAAGAAAGCTATCCCTACAAAATCATATAGTTTTGTCATGCTCTATCTTCTTAACACAAAGTATTTATCATGCACAACCCCGATGACAAGCCGAGCAATTGGTTCATACTTTTTAACGCGCTTCAGCTTTTTCAACCCTCACGCAATACATGAGCGCAAGCCATGGATATAGAACTACGGGTGGAATAGAGTATGATGATAGGGGTAAATATATAGAAGACAAAAAAGTAAGAAAGTCTCACACCAACGCGGCTAACCAACGGGCTACGGAGATGCCCATCAATTGATATCAACGTGAGGAGTAGGGATTGCCATGCAATGAATGCACTAGGAGCTATAAGTGTATGAAAGCTCAATATGAAAACTAAGTGAGCGTGCATCTAATCCTATAATGAAGAAATTCCCACTGGTTTATGAAAGTGACAACATAGGAGACTCTCCATATGAAAAACATGGTGCTACTTTGAAGCGCAAGTGTGGTAAAGGATACTAACAATGCCCCTTGTCTCTTTGTTTTTTATTTTTCTTTTCTTTCTTTCTTTCTTTCTTTTTCTTTCTTTTCTTTTTTTCTTTTTTTCTTTTTTTCTTTTTTTCTTTTTCTTTTTCTCTCATTGTCCGGAGTCTCATCCCGACTTGTGGGGGAATCATAGTCTCCATCATCCTTTCCTCACTAGGGCACTGCTCTAAAAATGAATAATGATGATCATCACACTTCTATTTACTTATAACTCAAAAGAAATAAAAATTACAACTCGATACCTATGACAAAATATGACTCTATATGAATGCATCTGGCATGTACCAGGATGTGCAATGATCTAGCGTAACATGTATAAAAATGATGAACGGTGGCTGAGCCACAACTACCATGTCATCCATATGATCATGTGAAGCAATATGACAATGGATGCTCAAGTCATAAAAACGGAAGCGGTGGAAGTTGCATGGCAATATATCTCGGAATGGCCATGGAAAAGCCATAATAGGTAGGTATGGTGGCTGTTTTGAGGAAGATATAATAAGGCTTATGTGTGATAGAGCGTATCATATCACGAGGTTTGGATGCACCTGTGAAGTTTTGATACGTCTCCGTCGTATCTACTTTTCCAAACACTTTTGCCCTTGTTTTGGACTCTAACTTGCATGATTTGAATGGAACTAACCCGAGTGACGTTGTTTTCAGCAGACTTTCCATGGTGTTATTTATGTGCAGAAACAAAAGTTCTCGGAATGACATGAAACTCCACGAAACTTAGTTTTGGAAAATATTAAAAATATTGGCGAAAGAATCAAGGCCAGGGGGCCCACCACCTGTCCACGAGGGTGGGGGCGTGCATGCCCCCCTGGGCGCGCCCCCTGCCTCGTGGGCCCCCTGTTGCTCCACCGACCTCAACTCCAACTCCATATATTCATGTTCGGGGAGAAAAAATCAGAGAGAAGGATTCATCGTGTTTTATGATACGGCGCCGCCGCCAAGCCCTAAACTCTCTCGGGAGGGCTGATCTGGAGTCCGTTCGAGGCTCCGAAGAGGGGAATCCATCGCCATCGCCATCGTCATCATCAACCATCCTCCATCACCAATTTCATGATGCTCACCGCCGTGCGTGAGTAATTCCATCGTAGGCTTGCTGGACGGTGATGGGTTGGATGAGATTTATCATGTAATCGAGTTAGTTTTGTTAGGGTTTGATCCCTAGTATCCACTATGTTCTGAGATTGATGTTGCTATGACTTTGCTATGCTTAATGCTTGTCACTAGGGCCCGAGTGCCATGATTTCAGATCTGAACCTATTATGTTTTCATGAATATATGTGAGTTCTTGATCCTATCTTGCAAGTCTATAGTCACCTACTATGTGTTATGATCCGGCAACCCCGAAGTGACAATAATCGGGACCACTCCCGGTGATGACCATAGTTTGAGGAGTTCATGTATTCACTATGTGTTAATGCTTTGGTCCGGTACTCTATTAAAAGGAGGCCTTAATATCCCTTAGTTTCCATTAGGACCCCGCTGCCACGGGAGGGTAGGACAAAAGATGTCATGCAAGTTCTTTTCCATAAGCACGTATGACTATATTCGGAATAAATGCCTACATTACATTGATGAATTGGAGCTAGTTCTGTGTCACCCTATGTTATGATTGTTACATGATGAACCGCATCCGGCATAATTCTCCATCACCGATCCAATGCCTACGACCTTTTCACATATTGTTCTTCGCTTATTTACTTTTCCGTTGCTACTGTTACAATCACTACAAAACCCAAAAATATTACTTTTGCTACCGTTACCGTTACTTCCATATTACTTTGCTACTAAATACTTTGCTGCGGATACTAAGTTATCCAGGTGTGGTTGAATTGACAACTCAACTGCTAATACTTGAGAATATTCTTTGGCTCCCCTTGTGTCGAATCAATAAATTTGGGTTGAATACTCTACCCTCGAAAACTGTTGCGATCCCCTATACTTGTGGGTTATCAAGTTTGCACCACGTCTCAATGTGAGAAAGGGCAATGCACGGTACCGTAGAGGCTAGCAAATTGCGGAAAGGTAAGAGTGCGTATAATCCATGGACTCACATTAGTCATAAAGAACTCATATACTTATTGCAAAAGTTTATTAGCCCTCGAAGCAAAGTACTACTACGCATGCCCCTAGGGGGATAGATTGGTAGGAAAATACCATCGCTCGTCCCCGACCGCAACTCATAAGGAACACAATCAATAATAAATCATGCTCCAACATCATAGCATAACGGGAGACTATATATGCATGCTTCGGGAATCAAACCTTAACACCAATATTCTTACTAACCACAACTGTTTACTAGTACCTCCCACATATTATCATCTCTATATCGCAAAACTATTGCAAGGAATCAAACATATCATATTCAGTGATCCATAAGTTTTATGTAGGATTTTATGACTAACCATGCAAATGACCAATTCTTGTTGACTCTCCAAATAGATATAAGTGAAGCATGAGAGTTTAATTCTTTCTACAAAATACCATGCTCTAATAAATATAAGTAAAGCAAAAAGAGCATTATTCAAACAATGGTTTTCTATGTGAAGAGAAATAGGCAATCCAAACTTCAAATGATATAAGTGAAGCACATGAAGCATTCTATAAAGCCATACTCAAAAGATATAAGTGAAGTGCAATCAGCATTCTTTAAATCAACCATGGACTATCTCATACCAGCATGGTGCATAAAAGAAAAGTGAAAAACTAAATGCAAAAGACGCTCCAAGATTTGCACATATCACATGAACGAAACGAATCTGAAAACATACTGATACTTGTTGAAGAAAGATGGGATGCCTTCCGGGGCATCCCCAAGCTTAGACGCTTGACTCTCCTTGAATATTTACTTGGGGTGCCTTGGGAATCCCCAAGCTTGAGCTCTTGCCTCTCCTCCTTCTCCTCATATCGAGACCTACTCGATCTTTGATCACTTCATCCACACCAAACTCAACAGAAAGCTCGGTAAGATCCGTTAGTATAATAAAGCAAATCACTACTCTAAGTACTGTTGCAAACCAATTCATATTTTGTTTTTGCATTGTAGCTACTGTAATATAACTTTCCAATGGCTTATACCACCGATAGAATCGATAGTTTCATCAAAACAAGCAACATAATGCATCAAAAACAGAATCTGTCTTAAAGAGGACAGTCTGTAGTATTCTGAACACTACCATACTTATGTAACTCCAAAAATTCTGAAAAATTAGGACAACGTAAACAATTTGTATAGCAAGACATTGCCAAAAGTTTCAGAAACGTTTGACGTTCCAGTAAAAAATGAAAATTCACATGCTACAGCCAAAGTTTTTGTTTCTGCACCGCACATACCAACAAGAAATCTAATCATCCAAAAGGCAAATCTTGGCACATTATTTTTATAATACAAAGGAATTGTACAAGGGGATAATTATTTTTGTGAGAATATACATGAAAAATGCTACATTGTTTCCATGAGCATGAACACAAGTGTTCAAGGTCGACCCTCACTTCTCCAATGCATAACTTCCAATCGCTTCTCTTTTGTGAAAAAGTTTTTAAGCTCCCCTCTATATTTTTTGTTTTTAAACTTTAGAAAAGCACTCAATAGAAATAAATGACTCTCTAAAACTTCCGGGTTGTCTCCCTGGCAGCGCTTTCTTTAAAGACATTAAGCTAGGCATAAAGTGCTCAAGTAATGAATCTACTCGGATCCCAAGGTATATCAAAGCCAATTTTAATTAACAATAATTTGGCATTTAGTAATGAGCACAAAGCAACATATATCATGTAATGACAAAGTCTAGCTCTCTTCCTATGCATCGGCATGTCATACAAGAACAATTCATGAACATCAAGAAAGGCCAATACATAGCATAAGCAGTTTCTTGCAATTTTATCGTATTGGAAACATAGAGAAGCGAAGATGTAGTTCCTCTCTCATAATAATTGCAAGTAGGAGCAGCAAGTACATGCATATTATATTCATAAAAATCATCATGTGTAATGGTAAAAGGCAACCCATCAAAGTAATCCTTAATAAGAGCAAACTTCTCTGATATAGTTTAGTTGGGAGAATTCAAAAAGATAATAGGACTATCATGTGTGGGTGCAATAGCAACAATTTCATTCTTAACATAAGGAACTATAGCAAGTTCATCTCCATAAGCATAATTCATATTGGCACATTGGCCACAAGCATATCAAGCATCAAGTTCATCAAAAAGGGATATTTCAAAAGAATCCATAGGGATCATAGTAATTATCATAGCATTCATGCTTTGGTAAGAACGAAGGGACATTAAACAATGTATGAGTTGAAGAGTTACTCTCATTAGAAGGTGGGAACAGGTAGCTAATCCGCTCTTCCTCCTTTTGTTCTTCGCTCTCCTCATCATCTTTTTCCTCCAATGAGCTCACAATTTCATCAATTTCTTCTTCCATAGACTCCTGCAAAATATTAGTGTCTTCTCGGACAGCGGAGATTTTCTCAATAAATTCATTAATATCGGAATTATATTTATAATTATCATAGCAATATTAAGGATGGCAAAATTTTCAGGTCTATAAACATCATCATCAAAAGCTTCATATTTTTCAAACAAAGATTCAATTTCATAAGTACCCTTAAAAGCAACAAATTCTTCTATTTGTTCCACATCATAGTAATCATATATACCATTAGCATAAGAAGCCAAGGTTTCATTATCATTAAATTTGCATGAAAAGGGAAGGTGTGGAGCATTTATCCTAGAGCAACAAGTATAATCATATCTTAGGCATAAATCCCGAGCATACCAATGCAACATATAAATTTGAACCCATAAAAGTTTCCCATTTTGTGTCAACAGATAATCCCTAAATTATTCACGTTGATCCAACGTTACTCCCATTATCATGTTGAATGGGGTTTTCTCAGGATTATTAAAGTAGTGCATAATATCTTTTACATAACGAGCATCGAGGGTTTTAGGAGGTTCCCCATCTCCATGAGTAGCAGGTACCACTAATTTTTTTGGTGTTTCGTGTTCCATATCCATAACTAGAGATAGAGAACAACTTATAACAAAGAATAAAAACTACTTAGTGATAAAGGAAACAAGCACACACGAGAATATTCACCACACACTATTGCTCCCCGGCAACGGCGCCAGAAAAAGGTCTTGATAACCCACAAGTATAGGGGATCAATTGTAGCCTCTTTCGATAAGTAAGAGTGTTGAACCCAACAAGGAGATAAAGGTAGAACAAATATTCCCTCAAGTTCTATTGACCACCGATACAACTCTACGCACGCTTGACGTTCGCTTTACCTAGAACAAGTATGAAACTAGAAGTACTTTGTAGGTGTGATAGGATAGGTTTGCAAGATAATAAAGAGCACGTAAATAAAATCTAGGGGCTGTTTAGATAAAGACACGACTAAGTTAGTTTTAGTAGAGAGCTTTTGTCAACAAGAAAGTTATTTGTCCCTAGGCAATCGATAACAACTACCGGTAATCATTCTTGTAATTTTATATGAGGGAGAGGCATGAGCTAACATACTTTCTCTACTTGGACCATATGCACTTATGATTGTAACTCTAGCAAGAATCCGCAACTACCAAAGATCATTAAGGTCATGAAACCAAACCATAGCATTAAGTATCAAGTCCTCTTTACTCCCATACGTCATACCCCAGTTACTCGGGTTTAAGTTTTTGTCACTCTCGCAACCCACCATAAGAGAACCATGAACATATTGCAACACCCTACAGCGAGGGCCCCTCACGTTCGCACAAGAACGGAGGGCACCGTAGGACAACACCATAAATAAAATATACAATCATACCAACCAAGATCACGATTAACCCATAGGACAAAACGGATCTACTCAAACATCATAGGATAACCATAGATCATTGGGAAATAATATATGGAGTTGAGCACCATGTTTAAGTAGAGATTACATCGGGGAGAAGGGGTGTTACACCGCTGCATAGAGGGGGAGAAATTTGGTGTTGACGGTAGCAAGATTGTTGATGTAGATCGCCGTCACGATCCTAGCCCCGGCGGCACTCCGGCGCCACCGGGAGAGAGGGGAAGAGAGCCCCCTCCTTCTTCTTCTTCCTTGGCCTCCCCCCTAAATGGGAGGAGAGTTCCCCCTCTGGTCCATGGCCTCCATGGCGGCGGAGGGGCGGGAGCCCCTCCGAGATTGGATCTCCCTCTCTGTTCTCTTCTGTTTCGCGTTCCCCAGATCTGGTCGAAAACCGTTTCTTATGTCCCCGGAGATCCGTAACTCTGATTGCGCTGAGATTTTAACATGATTTTTTCCGGATATAAGCTTCCTTGCACCCGAAGTGGAGCTCCAACCGATGTTCGAGGAGGGAACAACCCACCACCACGCGCCAGGGGCCTCTGGCACTCCCTGGTATCTTGTGGGCTGTGTGGGCCACCGTTTGCGATGATTCCAACTCCCAAAAATCACATATATTCCAAAATAATTCTCCATGAAATTTTATTGCATTTGGAGTTCGTTTGATATGGATTTTCTGCGATACAAAAAAATGCAAAAAACAGGAACTGGCACTAGGCACCGAATCAATAGGTTAGTCCAATAAATCATATAAAAAGTTGCCAAAACTATGTAAAACTTATATAATATTGGTATGAAACAATCAAAAATTATAGATACGATGGAGACGTATCATCATTCCATGTTGCCCGTAGAAGAAAATACAAGGCGAAAAGAGGTAGTGATTACGTTCCACCCACAAGGGGAACACGTTTCCCTATCAAAACCACGAGGCTTCTTTGAGAGAAGCTCCGGTTTGCAAGAGGTTTATAATAAAGCTTGGC
This sequence comes from Triticum aestivum, assembly GCF_018294505.1. Classification (NCBI taxonomy): domain Eukaryota; kingdom Viridiplantae; phylum Streptophyta; class Magnoliopsida; order Poales; family Poaceae; genus Triticum; species Triticum aestivum. Next base: position 248,189,529 of record NC_057811.1, on the reverse strand, counting down.
CCAAATTGTACAATGTTTTTACCACGATATATATGTGCCATGACGTGACACCATGCCACATTTGATGAATTTCTGGTGAGTTTAGGATTTACGGGGATCTAAAAACCGAGATTCCAAATGTTTGAGATCAAGCCAGGACACCGGTATGGTTGTAACTCGTTCCCATTCCTGGAATGGGACCTAAACATGCACCCAAGGACACATGTATAAATTTTCTAGCCATTTTGGTGAACTGGAACATGTATTTGAAGTTCAGATTTGAATTATGGACATTAATGTGACGCCCCCGATTTGACCGTACACTAATCATGCACGCAAATGTGTACGATCACGATCAAGGACTCACGGGAAGATATCACAACACAACTCTACAACATAAATAAGTCATACAAGCATTATAATACAAGCCAGGGGCCTCGAGGGCTCGAATACAAGTGCTCGATCATAGACGAGTCAGCGGAAGCAACAATATCGGAGTACAGACATAAGTTAAACAAGTTTGCCTTAAGAAGGCTAGCACAAAAGTAGCAACGATCGAAGAGGCAAGGCCTCCTGCCTGGGACCTCCTAACTACTCCTGGTCGTCGTCAGCGGCCTGCACGTAGTAGTAGGCACCTCCAGTGTCGTAGGTGTCGTCGTCGACGGTGGCGTCTGGCTCCTGAACTCCAGCATCTGGTTGCGACAATCCGGTATAGAAAGGGGAAAGGAGGGAGAAAAGCAACCGTGAGTACTCATCCAAAGTACTCGCAAGCAAGGAGCTACACTACATATGCATGGGTAATTGGGTAAAGGGGCATATCAGAGGACTGAACTGCAGAATGCCGGAATAAGAGGGGGATAGCTAGTCCTGTCGAAGACTACGCTTCTGGACATCTCCATCTTGCAGCATATAGAAGAGAGTAGATTGAAGTCCTCCAAGTAGCATCGCATAGCATAAACCTACCCGGCAATCCTCTCCTCGTCGCCCTGTTAGAGAGCGATCACCGGGTTGTATCTGGCACTTGGAAGGGTGTATTTTATTCAGTATCCAGTTCTAGTTGTCATAAGCTCAAGGTACAACTCCGGGTCGTCCTTTTACCGAGGGACACGGCTATTCGAATAGATAAACTTCCCTGCAGGGGTGCACCACATAACCCAACACGCTCGATCCCAATTGGCCGGACACACTTTTCTGGGTCATGCCCGGCCTCGTAAGATCAACACGTCGCAGCCCCACCTAGGCTCAACAGAGAGGCCAGCACGCCGGTCTAAACCTATGCGCGCAGGGGTCTGGGCCCATCGCCCTATGCACACCTGCACGTTGCGTACGCGGCCGGAAGCAGACCTAGCCTAGTGGCGTTCCAGTCCAATCCGGCGCGCGCCACTCAGTCGCTGACGTCAAAAGAGCTTCGGCTGATACCACGACGTCGGGATACCCATAACTACTCCCACGTAGATGGTTAGTGCGTATAGACCAAATGGCCAGACTCAGATCAAATACCAAGATCTCGTTAAGCGTGTTAAGTATCCGCGAACGCCGACCAGGGCCAGGCCCACCTCTCACCTAGGCGGTCTCAACCTGCCCTGTCGCTCCGCCACAAAGATCCACTTGCGGGTACTCCTACGAGCCGACCCGACTTTAATCATCACATGTGTCATGTATATAGTATATAAGTATATGCCCGTGTTCACCGCCCAGGTGATCACGGCCCGATAGTATAGCACAGCAGACGGACAAGAATGTAGGGCCACTGATGGAAATCTAGCATCCTAGACTAAGCATGTAGGATTGCAGGTAAAGGTAACAACAGTAGTAGCAAGGATAGGCTATGCATCAGAATAGGATATCGAAAGTAGTAACATGCTACACTACTCTAATGCAAGTAGTAGAGAGTAGAGTAGGCGATATCTGGTGATCAAGGGGGGGGGCTTGCCTGGTTGCTCTGGCAAGTAGGAGGGGTCGTCGACTCCGTAGTCGAACTGGGCAGCAGCAGTGTCGGTCTCGTAGTCTACCGGAGAGAAGAGGGGGAGGAAATAGTAAATACAATGCAAACATAAGCATGACGATGCGTGACATGACAGTGAGCGGTGCTAGGGGTGTCCTAACGCGACAGTAGGTGGTACCGGTGAAGGGGGAGGACATCCGGGAGGTATTCCCGATGTTTCGCGTTTTCGGACAGACGGACCGGAGGGGGAAAGTTGCTAGATCGATAGGTTAGGGAGGTGTGGTGGACGAACGGACTGCGTATTCGGATTCGTCTCGTCGTTCTGAGCAACTTTCATATAGAAAACATTTTCATCCGAGTTACGGTTTAAAAGATATGAATTTTCAAAGTTTATTTGAATTTCTGGAATTATTTAATTTAACAGAAAAAGGGATATGACGTCAGCGTGACGTAGGTGTGACGTCAGCGGTCGACAGCCCGGGTTGACTGGTCAAACTGACAAGGGGGACCCACCTGTCATAGACAGTGGGTTAACAGAGGATTAAACTAATTAATCTTTAGTTAATTAGCTACTGGGCCCACCTGTCAGTGAGAGATTAATTAAACTAATTATTTTTATTTATAAAAACATTTTCTTTTCTTTCTTTTTTTAATTTTTGCGGCGGGGCCCGCATGTCAGTGACTGGGCCTGCCCAGTCAGCAGTTGACTGGGTCAACCCAGTCAACTGGGCCCGTGGGGGCCACTGGCAGTGACCCAGGGGTGGCCCCAGGTGTGCCACGTCGGCGGCCGGCGCCGGAGTATCGCCGGCGACCAAAACGCACGGCGGCGCGCGCGGGAGGGGAGCGGGTTTCACCCACAGTGGGTTTGCGGAGGCGGGGCTGGGCGCGTTCGACGCGGCTCGACGTCGCGCGTCCAACGGCGGTGGTCGGAGGGGCTGGAACGGCCGGGGGCGACCGCTACAAGCTCGCCGGCGGCGAGGTGCTACGGGTGCCCGACGGAAGCTACGCTAGAGCGCGCGAACGGCCGAACTAGCTAGCTAGGTGGGTGCGGCACGGTGCGGTCGGGCTAGCGGGCCAACGCCCGTGACCATTTGGTCACCGGAGACACGCCGGCGGCGAGCTCCGCGGCGTGGCGTTCGGGCGCGCGCGGGGAAGCAGCTACGGAGCGCGAGCGAGCTAGCGGAGAGGGGGAGGAGGTAGAGGAGCTCACCGCGCGGCTGTAGGGAGTGGCAGTGAGCTCGGGGAGGGCGCGGGGCAGCCGGAATCGGCGACGAACGACGGCGGCCGTAGGTTGAAGACGAGCTCGGGGAGGCCGGTGCAGAGGCGCTCGGCTCGTTCCCGAGGGCGCAGTCGACGTAGTCGACGGCGGGGAGTCGTTCGGGCACGTCGTCGAGGCGATCGGGGCAAGGTGACCGCGAGTTCGACGGTGAACGGCGGCGAGCACGCGCGGGCAGAGGGGAACGGAGGGGAGAGGGAGGGGGATCTGGCGGGGGAGAAGGCGCAGAGGCCGAGGGAGAGCGGGGGCGAGTGGGAGAGAGGCCCGAGGAGGCGGGGGAGCTGGCGCCCTTATCCTCCCCGTCGCCGGCGAGGGGGTGCGGCGGCGACGCTCCCCTGTTCCGACCCGGTCGGGGGAACAGGAAGGGGACGCGGGGGGGAGGTGGGCTGGGCCGGGGCGCGGGGCGCGGGTGGCAGCCCAGCTTGGGCCGGGGGGGTTTGGGCCGCGGGTCTAGTGGGGGGGAGCGGGCCCTTTCCCCCCTGTTTTCTTTTTCTGTTTTTTCTGTTTCTTTTTGTTTATTTCCTTTTCTGTTTTATTTCATTTAAAAGTATTTAGACATTTTATAAAAATGTGTTTTCTCCACCATAATTACCAGTGTATTATTTAGAACCCACTGAACATTTCTGTTTGAATTTTTGAAAACTTTTATTTTCCACTTTAATTATATTTGAAGTTTGAACTAGGAGTCTGACAAGGGTGTGGTTCAAATGTGATCTAGCCCTGTTTAGCAATATGATTAGCTTAATCACAGGGGGTTACTGTAGCATGATTCTCAGGGTGTTACAATTAAATGCCTAGGAAACTCAATTAGTGTATAAATAGGCCAAACAAACCCTGAATAAGTTTAAATTTCAGCATGAATATCCTGTCGTTCCATGTTGCCCGTTGAAGAAAATACAAGGCAAAAAGAGGCAGTGATTACGTTTCACCCACAAGGGGGACACGTTTCCGTATCAGAACCACGAGGCTTCTTTGAGAGAAGCTTCGGTTTGTAAGAGGCTTGTAATAAAACTTGCGCCAAAATGGACGAAAAAAATTCCTCGAGGTATATGTGCCATATCGTGACACCATGCCAGGTTTCACGATTTTCGGGTGAGTTTTGGATTTACGGGGATTTAAAAACCAAGATTCTTCTCACGAAATGTTTTCAAATAGCACACGGTTCACTCAAGAAAGCCGTGTGCCTACCAAACCATGGCTGATGCCCCCTCCCCCTACTGCACGCGCGAGCTGAGTCGTGCATTCTGATTGGCCAGAACCCAAACCCCACAGATCATATGTGTGCACCGTTGGATGCTCCTAGATCAAACGGCAACCCTCAGCCCTTTCGACAGCACATGCAGTACATGGGTAAGCACTGTGCGCATGCGTCGTGCTAGCTCAAGCTTCCTTCTCTACTACATTTTCTAGACAGGCTACCGTTTCCCGCGACTCCTCTCATCGGTTTCCCGCCTCTTCTCCCATCGTTTTCCCGCTACCAGTGTAGGTGCTCATTGAAGGCTAGCGGCGACACACCGGCCATGTAAGTATCGCACACAGTTTCTAAAAGCACAAATGTGTGTGATAGGAGGGAGTAGGTCCCATAGGGTGACCAGCGTGAAACGCCTTAATGGCAAGGAGGCGATTCCTATCAGAAAGGGGCGGCTTCCCATCCTCAAGCCTAGTCGAATAGAACGCAGAAGTTAAGCGTGCTCGGGGATAAATATCTCTATAGTGACCTATCATGGCAATTATATAAACCTTGGGATCCTTGTTTTGCTAATTTGTAGACTATGTTTTTACTGGTTATTTTTTGCTCTAAAAAATTAAAGAATGATTGATTTGACCTGTCATGGCGATTATATAAACCTTTTTCAGGTCGCATGATGGTTTCCTATTGATACTAGTAAGGCACACGTGCATTGCACGCTTGAGATTTGGTAACCAAATTATGAATAAATACCACACTATAGCACGTAAGCTTTGAGTCATATATATATATGCATGATGTAGATGTTTGTTTAATTCTTATAGTTCATCTCATTCAAAATCAATTAGTTTTATAAAAAAATATTTTAAGATTCATGGAATTGTGCATTGTAAAGCATAAAGAAAAAACAAATAGTGACAATTCATTTAGAAAAAAATAGTTTGGGCAATTAAGATATGGAATATTCTAGAACAAAGGAGAAGTGCTTGTGTCTTGAGGTTTGTGCATTATGCTTGAGTTCAACCATGGAGTCTTCTAGATTTTACATGTGGCAAAATCTGGTGGAATGTAGATGATATCCAACGGCCAGTAGTGCTCGGATTTGCCATCTTTGTACCGTCGGATTGGCTTCATCCAAGGACCAACTTTCAAAGTTATTCGCACACTATATAGGGGTATAGATATAGATGTGTGCCATGCTAGACCAAATAAAGTTTGAGCGCATGCGTGGGACGACCCCCCCCCCCCCCGCGCCGCCTCGAAGTTGGGAAACCGCCATCGTACGTATTGAACCAGGCTTGGAGTCAGGTATGGTGTTCGGTTTGTAATGTAGTTGGTGGCCCATTGAAGTTGTGCATTCGGGATTTAAACACATCGCACACCACCGTACCCACACATATTTTCGGGCCGCATGCAGTGTATACGGGGTCTTCTGATCGACCACGTCTCCCTTGTGCGGTTTTTTGTGACGACACGCATATATGTGGGCTCCCCGTAGTGTATATATATCATCCCTTTGACTGATAATCAGGGGTATGTGTTGGCCATGAATGGATTCCTCATAGTTCGTGTTAGGGCCGGTCACCATCACATGTCGCTCAACCAAAGCTCGAGCTCATGTGTTGTCAGCATTCCCTCCCACATGCTCAGATTGCTGGGTTCGACCAACATCGTACGCTGCGTATCTCGTCCTTATCTACCTTGCCTTCATGGTTGTTGTCTGTATCGAGATGTAGGCACCACATCTAAATTGTACATTATTCTATATTGAAAACACACATCACCCCTTCCCAACGTACATCATTTTGGGCCGCATGCAAGAGGTGCTGGTTTTGTGGTCCCTCTCGTGCGATTTTTATGATGGTTCAATCTATTGGCCCAAGCGGTTTATTGACAACAACAGTTGTCGTTTGACCAAATGATAGATTCATTGGTCCGTCTTAGGGTAGATCATGGCGACATGCATGTATGACCAAAGTATCATTACGTGCATCCGCCCCACTGACACGAAGTGGGCGGTGGTGGGCCAAGCATCCTAGCTAGAGCTACGACATTATGTCATTATAGATATATCCAAGGGTGCTTTCGGGTTTGCGAGGCAGGTGCCACCAAAGTTATGCATTGTGTATTTAAAGTTTTAAACATCACACCCAATATTCCTACATATATTTGGCCACTTCCAGGTGGTTCTTGACTTCTGGCCCCTCTCATCGATCTTCGACGACGCGCCCAGCCGTGGGCCCACGCGGTCAAAGTTGTGCATTGGAATTTTGAACATTACAGACCACCCTTTTCACTCATATATATATTTGGGCCACATGCTGGTTTGGCTGTCTTCTGACCCTCTCTAACGCTTCTTCTTTGCTGCAAAGACTCTGATGGCGCTCAACGGACACGGGTATAATATCTTAACCATGTGCGATGCAAGTGCGCTGTGAATCACGACAACTACGCAAGCGCGAGCGAAGGTGGAGGTACCGCCTCAACCATGTGCAATGCAAGTGCGCTGTAAAATCACCACGGCTGCGCAAGCGCGAGAAAAGAGTGGAGGTACTGGCTTAACCGTGTGCGATGCAAGTGCGCTGTAAAATCACCACATGCGCAAGCCTAAGGCAGACGCTCAACAGACACGGGTATAATATCTTAACCGTGTGCGATGCAAGTGCGTTGTGAATCATGATGACTATGCAAGCGCGAGCGAAGGTGGAGGTACTGGCTCAACCGTGTGCGATGCAAGTGCGCTGTAAAATCACCACGACAGCGCAAGCGCGAGCAAAGGGTGGAGGTACTGGCTTAACCGTGTGCGATGCAAGTGCGCTGTAAAATCACCACCTGCGCAAGCGAAAGGCGGGTAAGTTTATTTGGAAATTAGGATGAACCATGTGCGATAGACCAGCTAGCTAGAAATATAAAAACAAACTACCTGCCTTGAGCGTTGCAAAAATCGGCGGTTCCGCCACTTTTCCTTATTATCATACACGCATATTATTATTGGACCGTGCACGATCTTGGGCACTCCCGCCCCGCATCAATTCCTTTACCCAAATTATAGTAGCCACCGTACTTCAACCCTCGCCCACACTCCTCCAGCACCGACCTTATAGTAAAATTGCAGTAGCGGAGGCATTTGAACCGTCGCCTTCCCTCGTCCACCACCATCTCCACCCACCATTACTAAATTTTCAGTAGCCATGGCGTATCCTCAAACACCCCCCCTCCACAGTCCCCCCACCCGGCCCCCTCCCCCCTTGAACCCTAGCTCAGGACTGCCGCTGGCGCCGCTGCCAACCCCTACCGATCTGCCCATTCCTCCTAGCTTAGATAATAAAGTTCAGGTTTCCCAACGATTCACATACCATCGCCCCTCTCCCCTGAGTTTTTAGATGAGGCCTGCGGTGTCCCTCCCAGCCAGATCCACATCCCCTACTCCAGAATGTCGCAGCCTAAGATTGGCCATGTATCCCGGGGAGCCCGACGAGTGTTCGGCCAAGAAGAGGTTTATCATGGCCTCTCCAGTGGATGTTAGTGAGGTGGCCGCCGTTCGCCCCAACCTGTCGATCCTGGAGCAACACGTCGCCGCGGAAGCCGGCGAAGACGTTGACTACGTTGCCATGCCGAAGGCGTCATGTCAGCGGGCTAGCATATTACTGTATCTCGGGAAAGCTGGTACGACATCAAGCTCGTCGACAGCGACGGCTTCACGCGGGCCATGTCACAGGTTAAGTGGTCCATCCCCAACCCCTCTGGTTCAACCGCCTTCAATCTCTTGGACGGCCCTGCCGCTGATCTCCTCCACCTAGCGGTCAAGGATTTGCGATCCTTATACGCCTTCGAGCCCATTTTGTCATTTTTGAAGGACACGTTCTACGGTGGCAGCTTGGGATCCTCAATTGCCAAGTCAGATCTCATTGACCACGACCACGACCACGAGAAAGGCACCCACGAAGGTTCTTCCAAGGTGAAATAGCCCATCTGTGACATCAGAGAGCGCACCATGGGTCTGTGCTCTTCCAACTGGAAGGATCCCGTCCATGAAATGTGAGGCAACATCACGTACCCTTTGTTGTAGTAGCATTTGCCGTGTGGTGCTTTAACTGTGTCGTGTATAATTATTTCAATTGTGCAAAAATGTATTGTTTAATAGGGCTATGTGATGTTTAAGTATGAATTGTCCACTTCAGTTTCACGAATGGCTATATTTGGTTGTTTATAGTGAGTAGATGCCTTGTTATCTGTATTTGGTTGTTAGGTTGGTTGCAGTGAGCATTTTTCCAGTTATCGAGCAGATGCCTTGTTTGTATGTATTTGGTTATTAGTTTGGTTGCAGTGAGCATTTGTCCAGTTATCAAGCAGATGCCTTGTTTATCTGTATTTGGTTGCTAGGTTGCTTTTTTAGCATTTTGCCCAATTTTCAAGCAGATGCCTTGTTTATCTGTATCTGCTTGTTAGGTTGGTTGAGTGAGCATTTGTCCAGTTTTCAAGCATATGCCATGTTTATCTTTATTTGCTTGTTAGGTTGGTTGCAGTGAGACTCTGTCTAGTTTTCAATGGCTATATTTGGTTGTTATACTGATCATTTATGCCTTGTTTATTTCAGTCATTCACAATGTGTTGTTCATTATGTGCAAGTCGGAACAATGCCGCTCGACTGGATCAATACTAGTTTGAACGGCTATATATGGTTCCAGTTATGCTTGGTGTAGATAACACATGCCCTTTATTTCAGTTTTACACATTTATCCAGTGTGATCTTTAAGCATTACCTACGTTCTATTCATTTTCAACAATACCAGTTTGAATTGCAATATTTGATGGCTGTTAAGCCTACTGTCGGTAACATTGCCTTCCATTTTATATCTGCTTTAACAGCATGCTGAAACCAACACATTCAAGCTATCATTTGGAGATGATGTTGTTTACCTTTGCTATATTTGTTTGATGTTAAGGTTGTTGTACTTATCATGCCTTTCCACTACTTATGCAGGACAACAACAGGAGTGGCCACCATTTTCCGCCGAGGTTAGCTTCATCCCTCGGCTTGTACTCCCCCCCCCCGTCGTTCCATAATGTAGTGCATATAGATCCAGGCCTAGACACTTGTTAGCTTCTAATATTGACTTGTTGCTTGTAGGTACATATGCCCTTGGCAAGGATCCACGCATCGACCCTTTTTGCGTATGGGGCAATGAGATATTCATGAACAAGCATCAAGTGAGGAAACTGATAAGGATTATTAGAAAAAAGATACGAATGGTGGAAAGCAAATTATTTGTTTATGCTCTATCCAACACAATAGTGAGTTGTAGGATGGTAACTACAAACTCTGCAGGCTTCTCTTTTTACTGCCCATAATGAGTTGTTAGACGACAATGTCTGGATCTTTTTCGTTTGCAGTGGTTCCCGAAGTAGTTCACTCAAGATTACCTCACAAAGTACATGATTGGTGGACACGCAATGAAGGTTAAAGTATTTCATCCAGACTACAATGAGGATCGAGAAGTCGTAATGAAGACAGGGAAGGATGGACGGGCAGCCATCACAAGGGGTTGGCCTAGAGTCGTGCGCGCATTACGCATGGAGGAGGGCACAATATGGGCATTTCGCTTCACCTTCTCCAGTGACCAGAATGTCTTTCGCCTCTCTCTTTATAGTCTTTAGTACAACTGTGGTTCATCATTCTTTACTTGGTGCTTCTGTAGTTCTTCAGTATATGTACCTGTGCATCGAATTATGCATTCGTGGTTGAACCTATATTTGTAATAAACATGGTTGGATATGAAATAAGTGATTGCCTACTTTCAAACTCAAAACATGTGATTTTTAAATTAGGGATTAATTAGGGATTACACTGCAGATGATTTGCGAAAGCGAAACGTCTGCGATACATGTGGAGATCTGACACGTTTCTACGATCCACTACGTGTGCGATCAATCACCACTGCACACACATGACATCCTCTTGAAAACTGTTTGCGTTAGGGCACCTTGCACAAACGTTTACCACATAAAACTGTGTGTGATTGATAGCCTTTGCGACATAGTTTCTTCTATGCACCGTGTGTGATGCATTCAATAACGCAAAGGATAAAATTGTTAATATCGTGTGCAATGGCAACGCTATCACAAACGATTTAATGGGGAAAATTGTTTTTGATGTACCTGCGAAGGGAAACGTTTTCCTTGGAGCGACTGTGTGGGATGTTCATATGAAAGGAAACGTTTAGCGGGGACTGACTATGTGGGATGTACTTACGACCAGAAACGATTTCGCCTGTATAATTGTATTTTTTAGCACTACTATACGTATAACCGTATTTCAGCGCTCGCTGGTCGCACACGACCTCATTTTGCCGAGCGTGCGGGCCAGGAGGGCATATCCCCGACGGTTTCTGGGTCGTGTGGGAAGGACCCCCTATCTCCGTCGCTCACTTGGCGACGGTTCCAAACGCCGTCGCAGAAAGGGGTTAAAAACTGTTTGTATAACACCGACGCGTACCAGTGCATGGAGTCTTGGTGCTGATCATGTTTTGCTCGTGGAAGAGGCTTAGTCAACGGGTCTGCCACATTCAGATCCATATGTATTTTGCAAATCTCTATGTCTCCCTCCTTGACTTGATCACAAATGGAGTTGAAGCGTCTCTTGATGTGTTTGGTTCTTCTGTAAAATCTGGATTCCTTCGCCAAGGCAATTCCTCCAGTATTGTCACAAATGATTTTCATTGGACCCGATGCACTAGGTATTACACCTAGATCAGATATGAACTCCTTCATCCAGACTCCTTCATTTAATGCTTCTGAAATAGCTATGTCCGCTTCACACGTAGATCCCGCCACGACGCTCTGCTTGGAACTGCACCAATTGACAGCTCCACCATTCAATATAAATATTTATCCGGCTTGTGACTTAGAGTCATCCGGACCAGTGTCAAAACTAGCATCGACGTAACCATTTACGACGAGCTCTTTGTCACCTCCATAAACAAGAAACATATCCTTAGTCATTTTCAGGTACTTCAGGATGTTCTTGACCGCTATCCAGTGATCCACTCCTGGATTACTTTGGTACCTCCCAGCTAAACTTATAGTAAGGCACACATCAGGTCTGGTACACAACATAGCATACATGATAGAACCTATGGTTGAGGCATAGGGAATGACTTTCATTTTCTCTCTATCTTCTGCAGTGGTCGGGCATTCAGTCTGACTCAACTTCACACCTTGTAATACAGGCAAGAACCCATTGTTTGACTGATCCATTTTGAACTTCTTCAAAACTTTATCAAGGTATGTGCTTTGTGGAAGTCCTATTAAGCGTCTTGATCTATCTCTATAGATTCTGATGCCCAATATATAAGCAGCTTCACTGGGGTCTTTCATTGAAAAACTTTTATTCAAGTATCCTTTTATGCTATCCAGAAATTCTACATCATTTCCAATCAACAATATGTGATCCACATATAATATTAGAAATGCTACAGAGCTCCCACTCACTTTCTTGTAAATACAGGCTTCTCCAAAAGTCTGTATAAAACCATATGCGTTGGTCACCTCATCAAAGCGTATATTCCAACTCCGAGATGCTTGCACCAATCCATAAATGGATCGTTAAAGCTTGCACACTTATTAGCATCATTAGGATCGACAAAACCTTCTGGTTGCATCATATGCAACTCTTCTTTAAGAAATCCATTAAGGAATGAAGTTTTGACGTCCATTTGCCAGATTTCATAATCATAAAATGCGGCAATTGCTAACATGATTCGGACAGACTTAAGCATCGCTACGGGTGAGAAAGTCTCATCGCAGTCACCTCCTTGAACTTGTCGAAAACCTTTCACGACAAGTCGAGCTTTGTAGACAGTAACATTACCATCAGCGCCAGTCTTCTTATTGAAGATCCATTTATTCTCTATGGCTCGTCGATCATCGGGCAAGTCAACCAAAGTCCAAACTTTGTTCTCATACATGAATCATATCTCAGATATCATGGCCTCAAGCCATTTATCGGAATCTGGGCTCATCATCGCTTCTTCATAGTTTGTAGGTTCGTCATGGTCTAGTAACATGACTCCCAGAACAGGATTACCGTACAACTCTGGTGCGGAACATGCTCTGGTTGACCTACGAGGTTTGGTAGTAACTTCATCTGAAGTTTCATGATCATTATCATTACCTTCCTCTCTAGTTGGTGTAGGCGTCACGGGAACGGTTTTTTACGATGATCTACTTTCCAATTCTAGAGAAGGTACAGTTACCTCATCAAGTTCTACTTTCCTCCTACTCACTTCTTTCGAGAGAAACTCCTTCTCTAGAAAGTTTCCATTCTTGGCAACAAATATCTTGCCTTAGGATTTGTGGTAGAAGGTATACCCAATTTTTTCCTTAGGGTTCCTATGAAGACACACTTCTCCGATTTGGGTTCGAGCTTATCAGGCTGAAGCCTTTTGACATAAGTGTTGCAACCCCAAACATTAAGAAACGACAGCTTAGGTTTCTTGCCAAACCACAGTTCATACGGTGTCATCTCAATGGATTTAGACGGTGCCCTATTTAACGTGAATGCAGCTGTCTCTAAGGCATAACCCCAAAATGATAGTGGTAAATCGGTAAGAGACATCATATATCGCACCATATCTAATAAAGTACAGTTACGACATTCGGACACACCATTATGCTGTGGTGTTCCAGGTGGTGTGAGTTGTGAAACTATTTCACATTGTTTTAAATGAAGGCCAAACTCGTAACTCAAATATTCGCCTCCGCGATCAGATCGTAGAAACTTTACTTTCTTGTTTCGATGATTCTCCACTTCACTATGAAATTCTATGAACTTTTCAAATGTTTCAGACTTGTGTTTCATTAAGTGGATATACCCATATCTGCTTAAATCATCTGTGAAGGTTATAAAATAACGATACTCACCGCGAGCCTCAACACTCATCGGACCGCATACATCGGTATGTATTATTTCCAATAAGTCATTAGCTCGCTCCATTGTTCCGGAGAACGGAGTTTTAGTCATCTTGCCCATGAGGCATGGTTCGCAAGTATCCAATGATTCATAATCAAGTGATTCCAAAAGCCCATCTGCACGGAGTTTCTTCATGTGTTTTACACCAATATGACCTAAACGGCAGTGCCACAAATATGTTGCACTATCATTATCTACTTTGCATCTTTTGGCATCAATATTACGAATATGTGTATCACCACAATCAAGATTCAACAAAAATAGACCACTCTTCAAGGGTGCATGACCATAACAGATATTACTCATATAAATAGAACAACCATTATTCTCTGATTTAAATGAATAATCGTCTCACATTAAACAAGATCCAGATATAATGTTCATGCTCAATGCTGGCACCAAAAAAAATTATTCAGGTCTAAAACTAATCCCGAAGGTAGATGTAGAGGTAGCGTGCCGACGGCGATCACATCGACCTTGGAACCATTCCCGACGCGCATCGTCACCTCGTCCTTAGCCAATCTTTGTTTAATCCGTCTCCCCTGTTTCGAATTACAAATATGAGCAAGCGAACCAGTATCAAATAACCAGACGCTACTACGAGCATTAGTAAGGTCCACATCAATAAAATGTATGTCAAATATACCTTTGTTCACTTCGCCATCCTTCTTATCCGCCAAATACTTGGAGCAGTTCTGCTTCAAGTGACCAGTCCCTTTGCACTAGAAGCACTCAGTTTCAGGCTTTGGTCCTGATGTCTACTACGCAACTTTATTCTTGTAGACACGTGTTGGGCCTCCAAGTGCAGAGTTTTGTAGGACAGTAACAATTTTCCCTCAAGTGGATGACCTAAGGTTTGTCAATCCGTGGGAGGTGTAGGATGAAGATGGTCTCTCTCAAACGACCCTGCAACCAAATACAAGAAATCTCTTGTGTCCCCAACGCACCTAATACAATGGCAAATTGTATAGGTGCACTAGTTAGGCGAAGAGATGGTGATAAAATTGTAATATGGATGGTACAAATATATTTTTGTAATCTAAATAAATAAAAACAGCAAGGTAGCAAATAGTAAATGGGCACAAAAACGGTATTGCAATGCTTGAAAATGAGGCCTAGGGTCCGTACTTTCACTAGTGCAACCTCTCAACAATGCTAATATAATTGGATCATATAACCGCCCCTCAAAGTGCGATGAAGAATCACTCCAAAGTTCCTATCTAGCGGAGAACATAAGAATAATTTTTTTGTAGGGTACGAAACCACCTCAAAGCTATTCTTTCCGTTTGATCTATTCAAGAGTTCGTACTAAAATAACACAAAGCTATTCTTTCCGTTCGATCTATCCTAGAGTTCATACTAAAATACCACCAAAGCAAATTCATATTCATAGTACTCAATCCAACACAAAGAACTTCAAAGAGTGCCCCAAGATTTCTACCGGAGAAACAAAGACAAGAACGTGCATCAACCCCTATGCATAGATTACCCCAATGTCACCTCGGGAATCTGCGAGTTGAGTGCCAAAACATATATCAAGTGATTTCAATATGATACCGCATTATCACCATGAGTATTCAATTGCAAGACATATATCAAGTGTTCTCAAATCCATAAAAGTATTCAATCCGATAACAACGAAATCTCAAAGGGAAACTCAATTCATCATGACAAGATAGAGAGGGGAAAACATCATATGATCTGACTATATTAACAAAGCCCGCGATACATCAAGATCGTGACATATCAAGAACACAAGAGAGAGAAAGGGAGAGAGATTAAACACATAGCTACTGGTACAAACCCTCAGCCCCGAGGGTGGACTACTCCCTCCTCATCATGGTGGCCGCCGGGATGATGATGATGGCCACCGGAGATGATTCCCCCTCCGGCAGAGTGCTGAAATGGGGTCTAGATTGGTTTTCAGTGGCTACAGAGCCTTGCGGCAGCGGACCTTCTGATCTAGGTTAACCCCCAGGGTTTCTAGAATTTTGGGGAATTTATAGGGTAAAGAGGGGGTGCGGGAGGCCACCAAGGTGGGCACATTGGTTGTGCCCCCCTCACGGCACCCCCCAGGTGCTGCTCTGGCCCATCCTGGGTGTTCTGGTCCATAAAAAATCTCCAAAAAAATTCGCGGCGTTTGGACTCCGTTTGATATTGAATCCTGCGATGTAAAAAAACATGCAAAAAACAGCAACTGGCACATGGCACTATGTCAATAGGTTAGTCCCAAAAAATGATATAAAATGATTATAAAACATCCAAGAATGATAATATAACAGCATGGAACAATCAAAAATTATAGATACGTTGGAGACGTACCAGCATCCCCATGCTTAATTCCTGCTCGTCCTCGAGTAGGTAAATGATAAAACCAGAATTTTTGATGTGGAATTCTACCTAACATGTCATCTCATATTCTTTTCTTTATAGCATGGACATTTGGACTTTTATATTGTTCAAATCAATAGTCTAGTTTTGACATGATAACTTAAATACTCAAGCATATCAACAAGCAACCATGTCTTTCAAAATGTCAACGCTAAAATAAGTTATCGCTAGCCCATCATGCTCAATCATTGATCCATTCATGAAACACACTCGCATATTAGTTACACTCAATGCTCAAGTACGATCATAGTGCCCCCTAGTTGGTGCTTTATTAAAAATAAAAATTGCATAAAGTAAAAAAGAAAGGCACTTCGTAGAGGGAAGTAGGGATTTGTAGAGGTGCCAGAGCTCAAAGCAAAAATTGAGAGATAAAAAACATTTTGAGAGGCATACTTTTCCCACCAACGAAAACGACTTAGAGCTCCCAACACTTTCCATGCTAGATATATCATAGGCGGTTCCCAAACAGAAAATAAAATGTATTCCTTTTTCCACCATACTTTCACTTTCCATGGCAAACCGTATCCACGGGTGCTCTCCATATTAACACTTTCCAAGGAATTTATTATTTTACAACATAAATTAAATTCATTTTTCATTTCGGGACTGGGCATCCCTAATACCTTTGCCTTACTCTCGTGCAAGGACAAGTGAATGAACACTCATCGTGAGAATAACACATCTAGAATGGAAAATATTAGCCACCCCTCACCGCCTCGCGAGCGGTACGAGCACGCAAAAAGAGAAATTTATTTTGAAAATTAGAGATGGCACATACAAATTTGCTTAGAACGGCAAAAGAATACCGCATATAGGTAGATACTCATGTGGCAAAACTGGTTTAAATGATTTTGGATGCACAAGTAGTCACTAGTACAGCGAGGTGCTAAACAAACGGTTTTTAACCCTTTCCGCGACGGCATTTGGAACCGTCGCCAAGTGAGTGTGGGCGATACGGGGGTCCTTCCCACACGACCCAGAAACCGTCGAGGATATGCCCTCCTGGCACACACGCTTGGCAAAATGAGGTCGTGTGCGACCGGCAAGCACACAACTACAGAAATACGTACAGTAGTGCTAAAAAATACAATTACACAGGCGAAATCATTTCCGGTCGTAAGTACATCCCACACAGTCAGCCAGCGCTAAACGTTTCCGTTCATATATACATTCCACACAGTCGCTCCAAGGAAAATGTTTCTGTTTGCAAGTACATCACACACAATTTTCCCGGTTAAATCGTTTGTGATAGCGTTTCCATTGCACACGGTATTAACAATTTTATCGTTTGCCTTATTGAATTCATCACACACGGTGCCTAGAAGAAATTGTGTGTCAAGGGCTGTCCATCACACACAGTTTTTATGTGGTAAACGTTTGCGCCAGGTGGCCTAACGCAAACAGTTTTCAAGAGGATGTCGTGTGTGATTGTTCATTAATCTAACACGGTTTATTCCTAGAAACAGTGTGCGTTACTGAATGCATCGCACACGGTGTTTTCTCAATAACTGTTTGCAATAGAAAAACCCAATTATTAGGCTAATTGTCTGATTATTCATAATCCATTTATTAATCTAATTGACATTTCATATTAAACACACAATATATTTCATTTTCCTAATTGAAATACATCAGAGTACAACATCATATAGCTTCAGCACTCAACTATCCCATTACACAACTACACCAGGACCAAGTTTCACATGCAACATCTATAACCTTTCGAAATTAGCATCATAGACGGTACATAGACAGATGTATCTCATCTGGAAAACTGCTGAAGCAGAAGGCGAATATTGAGCCTTCATTGATGTTGAAGGTCTTTGTAACTTTAGGCCAGTGCCTGTGCATGAATGACCGTCCATCCTTCATCCTCTTCAGGAACACTTCAATATTGAACCGTGGGTGTTGTATGAATACCTTCCTCGCCTCCTGACCATACAGGTGGTTTGAGAGGTAATCATCAGTGAACTACTTTGGAAAGGCCTAAAAACAAGGATGTGCAAAAATATCTTCTCTATATTGGAAATGGGCAAAGGAATAAAAAAGGCAAGGTATAATAGTTAGTACCATCCTGTAGTGAACTGATGTCTTCTTCATTGTGCAGACAAAGATCTTGTTGTTTTTTGTCGCTAATTTCTTTATCCTAACAAGCTTTCTGAGTTTCTTGACTTGACTGATATTCATGGACAACTCATTTCCCCATATGCAAAAAGGGTCGAACAGTGGGGCAAAACCTCTGACAGCAGGACCTACATGTGCAAGACCAAATTGTTAAAAACCTAAATATTAGAATGGTTCCTGCAATTGCACAATAATGTGCTATTAGACAACAGACCATGCACGTGCTAACCTCGATTGTAAACCTTAGTGCCTCCCATTGTTTCCCGGCAACACATATAAGGTAGTTAGTCATCAGGTTAAGTAAGGATTCACATGCTATCAGTAAAATATGTTGATGAAAAATAAGCACATTGCAGATTCATCAGATTAATTCAAGCCACATGGAAAACCCATTTATCCAAACCAGGCACGATTAAAACTAGGAAATATAGCACTTGTATATGTTTCTCATGTATTAAGTGCAGCCAAATTCGATGTATTCCTCACATGCACAACAATACAAAATTCTACCCACGACAATTGGACATCGCAGTGTAGATTTGAACCAAGCAGTTAGCTAAACACCACAACAAATGAACCAAATATTAACTGAGCACCACATTGCACAACATAACATACTCCTAATAGAAGATCAGATAGTTAACCAAACCAAGCATGCTTAACAACTTGGAAATATAACAATTGTATATTTTTTGTCATGTATTTACTACAACCAAATTCAGTTTATTCCTCACATGGTATACAATAACAGAATGCACCCACAACTATTGAACATCACATTGCAGAATTGAACCAAACAAAACAGTTAACTAAACACCACAACAAATGAACCAAACGTTAACTGAGCACCATATTGCACAATATAACATACTCCTAATAGAAGATCAGACAGTTAACCAAACCAAGCATGCTTAACAACATGGAAATATAGCAATTGTATTTGTTTCTCCTGTATTTAGTACATCCGAATTATATTTATTTCTCACATGGAATACAATAATAGAATGCACCCACAACAATTGAACATCGCATGGCAGAATTGAACCAAACAGCCAACCGCATCGCGTCAGCGGTGCGCGAGGCATCGACTGTGGCCTCAACGGAGAGGTGCTCCTCCAAGATCTAGGGGTCGACATGAATAGAAGCCATCGCGACCTCATCCGCGTGTTCGGCCGCGATTTGCTTCTCCGCTGCCAAATGGTCCTTGGGATCCTGGCTATATTGCGCAAACCATGGCTTAGGGCAGTGCTTATTTGGTGGAGGGTTCGGTGATTTGGGTGGAAGGTGCCGCGCGGGCGGTCGGGGCATGTGGGAAGTGGAAGGAGAAGGAGGATGGGGCTCGGGTGTGGAATACCTACCTGGATAGGTGAGACCGAGCAGCGTGGAGGAGGGTCGCCGGCGAGGAGGCGGCGCTGCAAACAAGGAGTGAAGGTTTCAACTTGGAAAGGAAGGCGGAAACAGGGGAAATATGGTTTTTGGTAAGGGAAGGGGGGCGGGGAGGTAGATATTTCTGCGGAAGCCGAAAATTTGGAATCGCTTCAGCGAAAAAACTGGCGCGCAAAGTGTCATCAGACATGGTCCCTTATTTAGAACTTCGTACGATATGTGAACATCACAAACGATTCAGATAGCTTAACCCGTGTGTGTTGAGTTTGAATGTAAAAAATTTTGGTTCGATTTTCCTTGGTTACAATGATCATCCATGTCATTGCATAATTTGGGTACACAAAGGAGACTAACTTCTTAATCGAGCAAGTTCAGCAATTAAACAGAGCTAGCTATTCTAAACATTACTCTACCAAATTAAAGAACGGCACTCTTAATTAAACAAAAAAGAGTACTACTATGGCTGGTGCTCGTCGATCTCCGCCGTCGCCTCCATGTCCAGCTCGCGCCCGACAGTCTCCTGGGGAAGGGGCTCCATGGCATCAATTGCACCGTACTCGGCAGGCATCTCGCCATCCGCGTCCGCCATATCTTTGGAATAGGCCGCCACGAGCTGGGCGTGGGCGGTCATGATCTGGGCTCTGGCGGGCTCCGTCGTGGCAAGGTATGCCGCGCAGGAACGGACGGCTGCTCGAACTCTCTCGGCAAATGCCAACTCTTCGGTCGTGGGTTGCTGACCGTTGTCGGAGAAGCTTTGTTCAATTTGTGCGGTGAACGCCACGAGCTGGGCGTGGACGGCCTCAACATGCTAGTGGGCGGCCTCCATCAGGGCTAAGGCCGCCGCTGCGGAATGGACAGCTGATGTGCCGCTCTCGCTAGTTGCTATCCCCGAGGCAGATGCTGCTGCCGCCGCTTGAGACGCAACATCGGTCGTTTGGGCTGCCTTGGCCGCCCAACGCAGACTGCGGTCGCCCTCATGAAGCTTGTTAGCATGCGCCTAGCGGCTGCAGGCGCGCTCTCGCCGGAGTGGGCCGCCGAAGTTGCCCTCACGACATGGGTCCACGTCCCCATCTTTCACCGGCGATGAATGAACAGTGAAATGATATTTGGGGAGTGAGCTAGTGTGCTTGACACGCCGGCTGTGGACTGTAGCGGACACACCTTCTCGCGTAAGCCATAGGCGTACTATACACCGACGGTGCTCCACGATATTTTGTGGTGCATCTCACACGGTTGGTGATAATAAACTGTGCGCGATCTACTTGATTTATCGTCTTGATTTGAATTACATAATGGGGTAACAGCTACAAAGGATGCTGTTTGAATTGCTAGAACTTTTATCTACAGTGAACATGCAACTATAGGTGTGTCGTAAAAAAATTGGAATTATTCAGGGTTCGTTTGGACGTTTTTATACATTAACTTGGTTTTGAAGGCATTTCAGGTGCATAACTCTAATTTGAACTACATGCACATGCTCCAGTGCATATAAATGGGTTGAAAAATCAAATCTGTGTCCTTGGTTGCATGCTTAGGTCCCATGCAAGAAATGGGAATGAATGTCACACACCCTGCCACCGTCACTCGGTCGCAAACATTGAGATACCTGGTTTTTAAATTCTAGTAAATCCAAAACTCGTTTGAAATTCATGAAACTTGGCATGCTATCATGGAGCGGCATCAACATGCCGTGCTAAAAAATTTGTCCCATTTGGGGCAGTTTGGGTATAAACTTCTCACAAACCAGAGCTTCTCACAACAAGCATGATGGTCGGTAGGGAACGTGCCACCTTTGGGGACGAAACGATATCGGTTGCCTCTTATTGCTTTCAAAAAAATTCAAGTGTCAACATAGAACAACAGGAGTGTTGTGTTTGATTTTGGAATTTTTGGGGTTTGTTTGGACAATTTTATAAATTAACTAGGTTTCCCACGCATTTTATGTGCATAATTCAAATTTGAACTACATGCAGTGCATATAAACTGGTTGAAAAATCAAATCTATGTCCTTGGTTGTATGCTTAGGTCCCATGCAAGAAATGGGAATGAATTTCAAACACCCTGCCACCATCACTCGGCCGCAAACATTGAGATACCTGGTTTTTAAATTCTAGTAAATCCAAAACTCGTCTGAAATTCATGAAACTTGGCATGCTATCATGGAGCGGCATCAACATGTGGTAAAAAATTTGTCCCATTTGGGGCAGGTTTGGGTATAAGCTTCTCACAAACCAGAGCTTCTCACAACAAGCGTGATGGTTTCGGTAGGGAACATGCCACCTTTGGGGATGAAACTATATATGTTGCCTCTTATTGCTTTCAAAAAAATTCGAGTGTCAACATAGAACAACAGGAGTGTTGTGTTTAATTTTCGAATTTTTCGGGGTTCGTTTCGACATTTTTATACATTAACTGGGGTTCCCAGGCATTTTATGCACATAATTCAAATTTGAACTACATGCACATTCACCAGTGCATATAAACTGGTTGAAAAATCAAATATGTGTCCTTGGTTGCATGCTTAGGTCCCATGCAAGAAATGGGAATGAATTTCAAACACCCTGCCACCGTCACTTGGCTGCAAACATTGAGATAGCTGGTTTTTAAATTCTAGTAAATCCAAAACTTGTCTGAAATTTATGAAACTTGGCATGCTATCATGGAGCGGCATCAACATGCCGTGGTAAATTTTTTGTCCCATTTGGGGCAGGTTTGGGTATAAGCTTCTCACAACAAGAGTGATGGTTTCGGTAGGGAACGTGCCACCTTTGCAGACGAAACGATACCCGTTGCCTCTTATTGCTTTCAAAAAAATTCGAGTGTCAACATAGAACAATAGGAGTGGTGTGTTCAATTTTGGAATCTTTGAAGGTTCGTTTGGATAGTTTTATACATTAACTGGGTTTTCCAGGCATTTTATGTGCATAATTCAAATTTGAACTACATGCACATTCTCCAGTGCATATAAACTGGTTGAAAAATCAAATATGTGTCCTTGGTTGCATGCTCAGGTCCCATGCAAGAAATGGGAATGAATTTCAAACACCCTGCCACCATCACTCGGCCGCAAACATTGAGATACCTGGTTTTTAAATTCTAGTAAATCCAAAACTCGTCTGAAATTCATGAAACTTGGAATGCTATCATGGAGCGGCATCAACATGCCATGGTAAAAAAATTGTCCCATTTGGGTCAGGTTTGGGTATAAGCTTCTCACAAACCTTAGCTTCTCACAACAAGCGTGATGGTTTCGGTAGGGAACATGCCACCTTTGGGGATGAAACGATATCCGTTGCCTCTTATTGCTTTCAAAAAATTTCTAGTGTCAACATAGAACAACAGAGTGTTGTGTTTACTTTTGGAATTTTTCGGGGTTCGTTCGGTCATTTTTATACATTAACTGGGTTTTCTAGGCATTTCATGTGCATAATTCAAATTTGAACTACATGCACAAGCTCCAATGCATATAAATTGGTTGAAAAATCAAAATTGTGTCCTTCGGGGCATGATTAGGTCCCATGCAAGAAATGGGAATGAATTTCAAATACCATGGCACTGTTGATTGCCGGAAAAAGGTTGAGATACTTTGTTTTTAAATTATCCAAAACTCGTTTGAGCTTTCATACACTTATAGCTCTTAGTCTTCATGAGCAAGCAAGTTGGATGCACACCCACTTAGTTTTCAGTTTGAGCTTTCATACACTTATAGCTCTTAGTGCATCCGTTGCATGGAAATCCCTACTCCTCATATTGACATCAATTTATGGGCATCTCCATAGCCCGTTGATTAGCCGCGTCTATGTGAGACTTTCTCCTTTTTTGTCTTCTCCACACAACCTCCATCATCATATTCTATTCCACCCATAGTGCTATATCCATGGCTTGCACTCATGTATTGCGTGAGGGATGAAAAAGCTGAAGCGCGTTAAAAAGTATGAACCAATTGCTCGGCTTGTCATCGGGGTTGTGCATGATGTGAATATTTTGTGTGGTGAAGATGGAGCATAGCCAGACTATATGATTTTGTAGGGATAACTTCTTTGGCCATGTTATTTTGAAAAGACATGATTGCTTTATTATTAGGCTTGAAGTATTATTGTTTTTATGTCAAATGATAGACTATTGCCTTGAATCACTCATGTCTTAATATTCATGCCATGATTAAATACATGATCAAGATTATGCTAGGTAGCATTCCACATCAAAAATTATCTTTTATATCATTTACCTACTCGAGGACGAGCAGGAATTAAGCTTGGGGATGCTGATACGTCTCCGTCGTATCTATAATTTTTTATTGTTCCATGCCAATATTATTCAACTTTCATACACTTTTGGCAACTTTTTATACTATTTTTGGGACTAACAAATTGATCCAGTGCCCAGTGCCAGTTCCTGTTTGTTGCATGTTTTATGTTTCGCAGAAACCCCATATCAAACGGAGTCCAAACGGGGTAAAAACGGACGGAAAATATTTTTGGAATATTTGGAGAATATGGGAAGAAGAATCAACACGAGACGGTGTCCGAGGGGGCCACGAGGCAGGGGGGCGCGCCTGCCCCCCTCGTGGGCCCCCCATAAGGCAGTTGCTTCTCTTCTTCGGCCGCAAGAAAACTAATTTTCAGAAAAAATAATCTCGGCGAAGGTTTCAATCCAATCGGAGTTACGGATCTCCATATATATACGAAACAGTGAAAGGGCAGAACACCAGAACGCAGAAACAGAGAGAGACAGAGAGACAGATCCAATCCCGGAGGGGCTCTCGCCCCTCCCATGCCATGGAGGCCAAGGACCAGAGGGGAAACCCTTCTCCCATCTAGGGAGGAGGTCAAGGAAGAAGAAGAAGAAGGGGGCCCCTCTCCCCCTCTCTTCCGGTGGCGCCGGAACACCGCCGTGGTCATCATCATCATCACCGCGATCTTCACCAACACCTCCGCCATCTTCACCAACATCTCCATCACCTTCCCCCCTCTATCTATAGCGGTCCACTCTCCCGCAACCCGCTGTACCCTCTACTTGAACATGGTTCTTTATGCTTCATATTATTATCCAATGATGTGTTGCCATCCTATGATGTCTGAGTAGATTTTCGTTGTCCTATCGGTGGTTGATGAATTGCTATGATTGATTTAATTTGCTTGTGGTTATGTTGCTGTCCTTTGGTGCCCATCATATGAGCGCGCGCGTGGATCACACCATAGGGTTATTTGTATGTTGATAGGACTATGTATTGGAGGGCAAGAGTGACAGAAGCTTCAACCTAGCATAGAAATTGATGCATACGGGATTGAAGGGGGACCAATATAACTTAATGCTATGGTTGGGTTTTACCTTAATGAACGTTAGTAGTTGTGGATGCTTGCTAATAGTTCCAATCATAAGTGCATAGAATTCCAAGTCAGGGATGACATGCTAGCAGTGGCCTCTCCCACATAAAACTTGCTATCGGTCTAGTAAAGTAGTCAATTGCTTAGGGACAATTCCGCAACTCCTACCACCACTTTTCTACACTCGCTATATTTAATTTATTGCTTCTTTATCTAATCAGCCCCTAGCTTTTATGTACGTGCTCTTTACTATTCTTGCAAACCTATCCAACAACACCTACAAAGTACTTCTAGTTTCATACTTGTTCTAGGTAAAGCGAATGTTAAGCGTGCGTAGAGTTGTATCGGTGGTCGATAGAACTTGAGGGAATATTTGTTCTACCTTTAGCTCCTCGTTGGGTTCGACACTCTTACTTACCGAAAGAGGCTACAATTGATCCCCTATACTTTTGGGTTATCAGTACGCCCGATGATGTTATTAAGAAGGTCTTCCCTTATCTTTGAAGGGAGATGCATTGACATGGTATAGAATTTCATCAGAAATTTTATCCTATGCATCTTGTTCATCGTGATCGTAATTATATATATAATTTTTGGCCTCGCGAAGGAGAAAGCATCGCTCAAGCTTGGGGGAGGCTTAAGTCAATGTTATATTCATGCCCCAATCATGAGCTCTCAAGAGAAATGATTATTCAAAAAATTTATGCTCGTCTTTCTGACAACAATCGCTCCATGCTCGATACTTCTTGTACTGGTTCTTTTATGATGAAGACTATTGAATTCAAATGGGTTCTATTGGAAAGAATTAAACGCAACTCTGAAGATTGGGATCTCGATGAAAGTAAGGAGTCAGGTATAACACCTAAGTTTGATTGTGTCAAATCTTTTATGGATACCGATGTTTTTCGTAAATTTAGCACTAAATATGGACTTGACTCTGAGATAGTAGCTTCTTTTTGTGAATCTTTTGCTGCTCATATTGATCTCCCTAAGGAGAAGTGGTTTAAATATCATCCTCCCATAGAAGTAAAGGTAGTTGAACCTATTAAAGTTGAAGAAAAGACTATCACTTATAATGATCCTATTGTTCCTACTGCTTATGTTGAGAAACCACCTTTCCCTGTTAGGATAAAGGATCATGCTAAAGCTTCAACTGTGGTTCGTAAAACCAATATTAGAACCTATACACCTCCTAAGCAAGTTAAAGTTGAACCTAATATTGCTATTGTTAAAGATCTCTTGGCAGATAACATTGATGGGCATGTTATTTACTTCTGTGATGAGACTGCTAGAATTGCTAAACCTGGTGCTAAAGATAAACATGGACCTATGGTAGGCATGCCTGTTATTTCTGTTAAAATAGGAGATCATTGTTATCATGGCTTGTGTGATATGGCTGCTAGTGCTAGTGCAATACCTATTTCTTTATACAAAGAAATTATGCATGATATTGCACCTGCTGAGATAGAAGATATAGATGTTACAATTAAGCTTGCCAATAGAGATACTATATCACCAATTGGGATTGTTAGAGATGTTGAAGTCTTGTGTGGGAAATTTAAATATCCTGCTGATTTTCTTGTTCTAGGTTCCCCACAAGATAGCTTTTGTCCCATTATATTTGGTAGACCCTTCTTGAACACTGTTAATGCTAAGATAGACTGCGAAAAGGATGCTGTTACTATTGATTTGGATGATATGTCTCATGAGTTTAATTTTTCTAAATTTCGTAGACAACCCCGTGATGAGGAATTGCCTAGTAAGGATGAAATTATTGGTCTTGCTTCTATTGCCGTGCCTCCTAGTGATCCTTTAGAACAATATTTGCTAGACCATGAAAATGATATGTTTATGAATGAAAGAAGGGAAATAGATGAAGTATTCTTTAAATAGGGACCTATTCTGAAACACAACTTGCCTGTTGAAATCCTAGGGGATCCTCCTCCACCCAAGGGTGATCCCGTGTTTGAGCTTAAACCATTGCCTGATACTCTTAAATATGCTTATCTTGACGAAAAGAAGATATATCCTGTTATTATTAGTGCTAACCTTTCAGAGAAGGAGGAAGAAAACTTATTGAAAACTCTGAAGAAGCACTGTGTTGCTATTGGATATACTCTTGATGATCTTAAGGGCATTAGTCCCACTCTATGTCAACACAAAATAAATTTGGAGAAAGACACTAAACCAGTTATTGATCATCAACGACGGTTAAATCCTAAGATGAAAGAAGTGGTAAGAAAGGAAATATTAAAGCTTCTTGAGGCAGGTATAATTTATCCCGTTGCTGATAGTCAGTGGGTAAGTCATGTCCATTGTGTCCCTAAGAAGGGAGGTATTACTGTCGCTCCTAATGATAAAGATGAATTAATTCCGCAAAAAATTATTATAGGTTATAGGATGGTAATTGATTTCCGCAAATTAAATAAAGCTACTAAAAAAGATCATTACCCCTTGCCATTCATTGATAAAATGCTAGAAATATTATCCAAACATACACATTTTTGCTTTCTAGATGGTTATTCTGGTTTCTCTCAAATACCTGTGTCAGCTGATGATCAAGCAAAGACCACTTTTACTTGCCCTTTCGGTACTTTTGCTTATAGACGTATGCCTTTTGGTTTATGTAATGCACCTGCTACCTTTCAAAGATGCACGATGGCTATATTCTCTGACTTTTGTGAAAAGATTTGTGAGGTTTTCATGGATGATTTCTCCATTTATGGATCCTCTTTTGATGATTGCTTGAGCAACCTTGATCGAGTTTTGCAGAGATGTGAAGAAACTAACCTTGTCTTGAATTGGGAGAAGTGCCACTTTATGGTTAATGAAGGTATTGTCTTGGGGCATAAAATTTCTGTAAGAGGTATTGAAGTTGATAAAGCTAAAGTTGACGTTATTGAAAAGATGCCGTGTCCCAAGGACATCAAAGGTATAAGAAGTTTCCTTGGTCATGCCGGTTTTTATAGGAGGTTCATTAAGGACTTCTCAAAAATTTCTCGGCCTCTGACTAATCTATTACAAAAAGATATTCCTTTTGTCTTGATGATGATTGTGTAGAAGCATTTGAAATACTTAAGAAAGCATTGATTTCTGCACCTATTGTTCAACCTCCTGATTGGAATTTACCTTTTGAAATTATGTGTGATGCTAGTGATTATGCTGTAGGTGTTGTTCTAGGGCAAAGAGTTGATAATAAATTAAATGTTATTCAATATGCTAGTAAAACTCTAGACAATGCCCAGAGAAATTATGCTACTACTGAAAAAGAATTCTTAGTAGTTGTTTTTGCTTGTGATAAGTTCAAACCTTATATTGTTGATTCTAAAGTAACTATTCACACTGATCATGCTGCTATTAAATATCTTATGGAAAAGAAAGATGCTAAACCTAGACTTATTAGATGGGTTCTCTTGCTACAAGAATTTGATTTGCATATTATTGATAGAAAGGGAGCTGAGAACCCCGTTGCATACAACTTGTCTAGGTTAGAGAATGTTCTTGATGACCCACTACCTATTGATGATAGCATTCCTGATGAACAATTAAATGTCATAAATGCTTCTCGTACTGCTCCATGGTATGCTGATTATGCTAATTACATTGTTGCTAAATTTATACCGCCTAGTTTCACATACCAGCAAAAGAAAAAGGTTTTCTATGATTTAAGACACTACTTCTGGGATGACCCACATCTTTATAAAGAAGGAGTAGATGGTGTTATTAGACGTTGTATACCTGAGCATGAAGAGGAATAGATCCTACGCAAGTGTCACTCTGAGGCCTATGGAGGGCACCATGCTGGAGATAGAACTGCACATAAGGTATTGCAATCCGGTTTTTATTGGCCTACTCTCTTCAAGGATGCTCGTAAGTTTGTCTTGTCTTGTGATGAGTGTCAA
The DNA here is from genome assembly GCF_018294505.1 of Triticum aestivum. Taxonomy (NCBI): domain Eukaryota; kingdom Viridiplantae; phylum Streptophyta; class Magnoliopsida; order Poales; family Poaceae; genus Triticum; species Triticum aestivum. The sequence goes on along the minus strand of NC_057811.1, from coordinate 248,161,039 downwards.
AGAATTGGTAATATTAGTAGACGTCAAGAAATGCCTATGAATTATTCACTTGTTATTGAACCATTTGATGTTTGGGGCTTCGATTGGATGGGATCGTTTCCTTCCTCTAATGGGTATACGCATATTTTAGTTGTTGTTGATTCCGTTACTAAGTGGGTAGAAGCTATTCCAACTAGTAGTGCTGATCATAACACCTCTATTAAGATGCTTAAAGAAGTTATTTTTCCGAGGTTTGGAGTCCCTAGATATTTAATGACTGATGGTGGTTCACATTTTATTCATGGTGCTTTTCGTAAAATGCTTGCTAAGTATGATATTAATCATAGAATTGCATCTCCTTATCACCCACAGTCTAGTGGTCATGTAGAATTGAGTAACAGAGAGCTCAAATTAATTTTGCAAAAGACTGTTAATAGATCTAGAAAGAATTGGTCCAAGAAACTTGATGATGCATTATGGGCCTATAGAACTGCATATAAAAATCCTATGGGTATGTCTCCGTATAAAATGGTTTATGGAAAAGCATGTCACTTACCTCTCGAACTAGAACATAAGGCATATTGGGCCATTAAAGAGCTCAACTATGATTTCAAACTTGCCGGTGAGAAGAGGTTATTTGACCTTAGCTCACTTGATGAATGGAGAACCCAAGCCTATGAGAATGCCAAGTTGTTTAAAGAAAAAGTTAAAAGATGGCATGACAAAAGGATACAAAAGCGTGAGTTTAATGTAGGTGATTATGTGTTGCTATTCAACTCTTGTTTAAGATTTTTTGCAGGAAAACTTCTCTCTAAATGGGAAGGTCCTTACGTTATCGAGGAGGTCTATCGTTCTGGTGCCATAAAAATCAACAACTTCGAAGGCACAAATCCGAAGGTGGTGAACGGTCAAAGAATCAAACATTATATCTCAGGTAATCCTATGAATGTTGAAACTAATGTTAGTGAAACCGTAACGCCGGAGGAATACATAAGAGACACTTTCCAGAACGTTTCAGACTCCGAAAAGGAATAGGTATGTGGTACGGTAAGTAAACCGACTCCAAAACAGTTCTAATGGCAATTCTTCTCCATTTTGGAATATTCAAGAAATTAGGAAAACAAGAAGCAGTCCGGGAAGGACACGAGGCTTCCACAAGGATGGGAGACGCGCCCTACCCCCTGGGCGCGCCCCCCTACCTCGTGGGCACCTCGTGTGCTCTCCGGACTCCGTTTTCTTGCATGCTACTTCTTTCGGTCGGTAAAAATGCATTATATAATCTCCCAAAGGTTTTGACCACCATATCACGCAATTCTCCTCTGTTTTCGTTTTGAGTTGTTTTTCTAACAAATCTAGATCACCATGACGTCTCCAAGCGCCCCCAAGGACAAGTTCTTCGAGAAGGTCATCAACCCCTACCTCGCGGAGGTGCTGCAACACCCTCAAACCATTGAGATGCGTGATGGGTTGCTGCACATCTACGATGTTGAGGGACCAAGGAGGACTGGAAGCGTGGAGACGAGGCTCGAAGCAATGGAACAACAAGTTTTCAAGTGCCAGGGGATGGTGGAACGTGAACTCAACGCCAACCACATGATGATCGCGGAGTTCACCAACAACCACAAGCTGGATGCCAATAACATTGGGGAAACCATCTTCAAGCTTCACGAGAAGATCGAGCATCTCCAAGCCCAAATCTATGACCTGCAAAACCAAAATTGTGAGTATGAATATAGATTCAAGAGGATGGGTTTGGCTGCAGATTTGAGGATCCCGGAGACTCGATCATCCTTCTATGATGGTGAGCCTATGCCTTGGAAGATGGACGACAAGCCCACATCATCAACAACTCCACCATCCTCTTCACCAGCAAAGGAGATATAATCACATGGGTATGGGCACTCCCCTTGGCAACTGCCAAGCTTGGGGGAGGTGCCCCGGTATCGTATCACCATCACACTCCTATCTTTACCGTTTTTCTTAGTTCGATCCTTTTAGTAATATCTTGCTCTAGTAGAATAAAGTTTTTGGTATGATCTAGTTTTGAGTTTTGCTTTATGATCCCTCTATGTAATTGAGTTCGTGAGCTATATATAATAAAGATTAGTGTTGAGTCAAGGGCTTGATTATTTTGCCATGATCTTGAGGGAATAAAAGAAAAGAGAAAGAATAAAAAGAAATAAAGAGATCATATTGATCTTATGGAGAGTAATGACTTCACATAGAAAGAGTATGATGATTAAAAGTTGTTGAGAGTTGACAAACATAACTTTGGTCATCGTTGCAATTAATAGGAAGTAATAAAGAAAGAGAGGTTTCACATATAAATATACCATCTTGGACATCTTTTATGATTGTGAGCACTCATTAATATATGACATGCTAAAGAGTTGATGTTGGACAAGGAAGACAACGTAATGGATTATGTTTTCTTATATCTAAAATAAAGTATATTGTCATGGATCATCCAACATGTTGAGCTTGCCTTTCTCCCTCATGCTAGCCAAATTCTTTGCAACAAGTAGAGATACTACTTGTGCTTCCAAATACCCTTAAACCCAGTTTTGCCATGAGAGTCCACCATATCTACCTATGGATTGAGTAAGATCCTTCAAGTAAGTTGTCATCGGTGCAAGCAATAAAAATTTCTCTCTAAATATGTATGATTTATTAGTGTGGGGGAAATAAGCTTTATACGATCTTTTGATGTGGAAGAAATAAAAGCGACGGACTGCATAATAAAGGTCCATATCACAAGTGGCAATATAAAGTGACGTTCTTTTGCATAAGATTTCGTGCATCCAACCATGAAAGCGCATGACAACCTCTGCTTCCCTCTGCGAAGGGCCTATCTTTTACTTTTATCTCTTACCCTTATGCAAGAGTCATGGTGATCTTCACCTTTCCTTTTTACATTTTATCCTCTGGCAAGCACACTGTGTTGGAAAGATCCTGATACATATATCCAATTGGTTGTAAGTTAGCATGAACTATTATTGTTGACATTACCCTTGAGGTAAAAGGTTGGGAGGCGAAACTATAAGCCCCTATCTTTCTCTGTGTCCGATTAAAACTCCGTAACCACAAGTATTGCATGAGTGTTAGCAATTGTGAAAGACTAAATGATAGTTGAGTATGTGGACTTGCTGAAAAGCTCTTACATAGACTCTTTCCGATGTTATGATAAATTGCAATTGCTTCAATGACTGAGATTATAGTTTGTTGGTTCTCAATGAAGTTTCTGATTCATACTTGACATTGTGAATAGACGATTACTTGAGCATAAGAAATCATATGACAATATCCATATATGTTGCTGTTATAAGAATGATCATGATGCTCTCATGTCCGTATTTTATTTTATCAACACCTCTACCTCTAAACATGTGGACATATTTATCGTTATCGGCTTCCGCTTGAGGACAAGCGAGGTCTAAGCTTGGGGGAGTTGATACGTCCATTTTGCATCAAGCTTTTATATTGATATTTATTGCATTATGGGCTGTTATTACACATTATGTCACAATACTTATGCCTATTCTCTCTTATTTTACAAGGTTTACATGAAGAGGGAGAATGCCGGCAGCTGGAATTCTGGGCTGGAAAAGGAGAAAATATTAGAGACCTATTCTGCACAGCTCCAAAAGTCCTGAAACTTCACGGAAGTCATTTTTGGAAATAATAAAAAATACTGGATGAAGAAAATACCAGAGGGGGGCCACACCCTGGCCACGAGGGTGGGAGGCGCGCCCTACCCCCTGGGCGCGCCCCTGCCTCGTGGGCCCCCTGGTGGCCCTCCGGTGCTCATCTTCTGCTATATGAAGTCTTTCGTCCAAGAAAAAATCATAAGCAAGCTTTCAGGAAGAAACTCCGCCGCCACGAGGCGGAACCTTGGCGGAACCAATCTAGGGCTCCGGTGGAGCTGTTCTGCCGGGGAAACTTCCCTCCTGGAGGGGGAAATCATCGCCATCATCATCACCAACTCTCCTCTCATCGGGAGGGGGCCAATCTCCATCAACATCTTCACCAGCACCATCTCCTCTCAAACCCTAGTTCATCTCTTGTATCCAATCTTTGTCCCAAAGCCTCAGATTGGTACCTGTGGGTTGCTAGTAGTGTTGATTACTCCTTGTAGTTGATGCTAGTTGGTTTATTTGGTGGAAGATCATATGTTCAGATCCATTATGCATATTAATACCCCTCTGATTATGAACATGAATATGCTTTGTGAGTAGTTACGTTTGTTCCTGAGGACATGGGAGAAGTCTTGCTATTAGTAGTCATGTGAATTTGGTATTCGTTCGATATTTTGATGAGATGTATGTTGTCTCTCATCTAGTGGTGTTATGTGAACGTCGACTACATGACACTTCACCATTATTTGGGCCTAGAGGAAGGCATTGGGAAGTAATAAGTAGATGATGGGTTGCTAGAGTGACAGAAGCTTAAATCCTAGTTTATGTGTTGCTTCGTAAGGGGCTGATTTGGATCCATATGTTTCATGTTATGGTTAGGTTTACCTTAATACTTTTTTTGTAGTTGTGGATGCTTGCAATAGGAGTTAATCATAAGTGGGATGCTTGTCCAATTAAGGACAGCACCCAAGCACCGGTCCACCCACATATCAAATTATCAAAGTACCGAACGCGAATCATATGAATGTGATGAAAACTAGCTTGACGATAATTCCCATGTGTCCACGGGAGCGCTTTTCTTTATATAAGAGTTTGTCCAGGCTTGTCCTTTGCTACAAAAAGGATTGGGCCATCTTGCTGCACTTTATTTACACTTGTTACTTGTTACCCGTTACAAATTCCCTTATCACAAAACTATCTGTTACCGATAATTTCAGTGCTTGCAGAGAATACCTTGCTGAAAACCGCTTATCATTTCCTTCTGCTCCTCGTTGGGTTCGACACTCTTACTTATTGAAAGGACTACGATAGATCCCCTATACTTGTGGGTCATCAATCGCATCCCACACGATTCTTTCTAGTAAACTGTTTGTGGTATACCTGATTTTTTATTATGTTTTGAAAGACAAAATGGTGTTACGGAGGGAAGGGATGGTGTTTGAATTGCTAGAACATTTACGTACAGTGAACATGCAACTATTACATGAGTGTCGTGTTTAAATTTGGAATTATTCCGGGTTCGTTTGGCATTTTATGCACTAATTGAGTTTCTGGGCATTTAATGTGCATAATTAGAATTTGAACTACAGGCACATGCTCCAATGCACCAAAGTTTGCTGAAAAATCACATGTGTGTCTTTGGGTGAATTTATAGGTCCCATGCAAGAAATGGGAATAAAATTCAAACATCTGGGTGTCGTGGCTCGGCCGGAATGATTGAGAAACTTGGTTTTTTAATTCCTGTAAATCCAGAACACGGCCGAAAATCATGAAACTTGGCATGGTGTCATGACATGGCACCAACATGCTGCAGTAAATTTTTTGGCCGAATTGGGACAAGCTTTGGTGTAAGCTTCTTGCAAACCGGAGCTTCCCTCAAGAAGGCTCTTGGTTCCGAGAGGGCACGTGTCACCTCCGTGTGCGAAACGACATACGTACACTACCTTCTCCCGCCTTAATTTTTGTACACTGGCAGATTAGACCAAATAGAAGTATTGGGCTAAATTTTGGAATTATTCCGTGTTCATTTGGCCTTTTTTATACATTAATTGAGTTTCTACGCATTTAATGTGCATAATTCAAATTTGAACTACAAGCACATGCTCCTGTGCACCAAAGTTGTTTGAAAAATCACATGTGCGTCCTTGGATGAATTTCTAGGTCCCATGCAAGAGATGGGAGTGAAATTCAAACATCTGGCGTCGTGGATCGGCCGGAAAGATTGAGAAACTTGGTTTTTTAATTCCTGTAAATCCAAAAGAAGCCTGAAAATCATGAAACTTGGCATGGTGTCATGACACGGCACCAACATGTTGCGGTAATTTTTTTGGCTGAATTGGGACAAGCTTTGGTGTAAGCTTCTTGCAAACGGGAGCTCCCCCCAAGAAGGCTCGTAGTTCCGAGAGGGAACGTGCCACCTCCGTGTGCGAAACGACATACGTACACTGCATTCTCCCGCCTTAATTTTTTTACACAGGCAGATTAGACCAAATAGAATTACTGTGCTAAATTTTGGAATGATTCTGTGTTCGTTTGGCCTTTTTATACATTAATTGAGTTTATGTGCATTTAATGTGCATAATTCAAATTTGAACTACAAGCACAGGCTCCAGTGCACCAAAGTTGTTTGAAAAATCACATGTGTGTCCTTGGGTGAATTTCTAGGTCTCATGCAAGAGATGGGAGTGAAATTCAAACATCTGGGCGTCGTGGCTCAGCCGGAAAGATTGAGAAACTTGGTTTTTTAATTCCTGTAAATCCAAAACACGCATGAAAATCATGAAACTTGGCATGGTGTCATGACATGGCACCAACATGCTGGGGTAAATTTTTTGGCCGAATTGGGACAAGCTTTGGTGTAACCTTCTTGCAAACCGGAGCTTCCCTCAAGAAGACTCGTGGTTCCAAGAGGGAACGTGTCACCTCCGCGTGCGAAATGAGATACGTACACTGCCTTCTCCCGCCTTAACTTTTTTACACGTGCAGATTAGACCAAATAGAAGTATCGTGCTAAATTTTGGAATTATTCCGGGTTCGTTTGGCATTTTTATGCATTAATTGAGTTTCTGGGCATTTAATGTGCATAATTCAAATTTGAACTACAAGCACAGGCTCCAGTGCACCGAAGTTGTTTGAAAAATCACATGTGTGTCCTTGGGTGAATTTGTAGGTCCCATACAAGATATGGGGATGAAATTCAAACATCTGGGCATCGTGGCTCGCTTGGAAAGATTGAGAAACTTGGTTTTTTAATTCCTGTAAATCCAAAACACGCGTGAAAATCATGAAACTTCGCATGGTGTCATGACATGGCACCAACATGCTGCGGTAATTTTTTTGGCCGAATTGGGACAAACTTTGGTGTAAGCTTCTTGCAAACCGGATCTTCCCTCAAGAAGGCTCGTGGTTCCGAGAGGGAACGTGTCACCTCCATGTGTGAAACGAGATACGTACACTGCCTTCTCCCGCCTTAATTTTTTTACACATGCAGATTAGACCAAATAGAAGTATCGTGCTAAATTTTGGAATTATTCCGGGTTCGTTTGGCATTTTTATGCATTAATTGAGTTTCTGGGCATTTAATGTGCATAATTCAAATTTGAACTACAAGCACAGGCTCCAGTGCACTGAAGTTGTTTGAAAAATCACATGTGTGTCCTTGGGTGAATTTGTAGGTCCCATGCAAGATATGGGAATGAAATTCAAACATCTGGGCGTCATGGCTCGCTTGGAAAGATTGAGAAACTTGGTTTTTTAATTCCTGTAAATCCAAAACACGCTTGAAAATCATGAAACTTGGCATGGTGTCATGACATGGCACCAACATGCTGCGGTAATTTTTTTGGCTGAATTGGGACAAACTTTGGTGTAAGCTTCTTGCAAACCGGAGCTTCCCTCAAGAAGGCTCGTGGTTCCGAGAGGGAACGTGCCACCTCCGTGTGCGAAACGACATGCGTACACTGCCTTCTCCCGCCTTAATTTTTTTACACAGGTAGATTAGACCAAATAGAAGTATCGTGCTAAATTTTCAAATTATTCTGGGTTTGTTTGGCATTTTTATGCATTAATTGAGTTTCTGCGCTTTTAATGTGCATAATTCAAATTTGAACTACAAGCACAGGCTCCAGTGCACCAAAGTTGTTTGAAAACCCGCATGTGTGTCCTTGGGTGAATTTGTAGGTCCTATGCAAGATATGGGAATGAAATTCAAACATCTAGGCGTCGTGGCTCGCCCGGAAAGATTGAGAAACTTGGTTTTTTAATTCCTGTAAATCCAAAACACGCCTGAAAATCATGAAACTTGGCATGGTGTCATGACATGGCACCAACATGCTGCAGTAATTTTTTTGGCCGAATTGGGACAAGCTTTGGTGTAAGCTTCTTGCAAACCGGAGCTTCCCTCAAGAAGACTCGTGGTTCCGAGAGGGAACGTGTCACCTCCGTGTGCGAAACGACATACGTACACTGTATTCTCCCGCCTTAATTTTTTACACGGGCAGATTAGACCAAATAGAAGTATCGTGCTAAATTTTGGAATTATTCCGGGTTCGTTTGGCATTTTTATGCATTATTTGAGTTTCTGCGCATTTAATGTGCATAATTCAAATTTGAACTACAAGCACAGGCTCTAGTGCACCAAAGTTTTTTGAAAAACCACATGTGTGTCCTTGGGTGAATTTCTAGGTCCTATGCAAGAGATGGGAATGAAATTCAAACATTTGGGCGTCGTGGCTCGGCCGGAAAGATTGAGAAACTTGGTTTTTTAAGTCCTGTAAATCCAAAACACGCCTGGAAATCAAGAAACTTGGCATGGTGTCTTGACATGGCACTAACACGCTGTAGTGATTTTTCTGTCCGATTTGCCAAGGCGCACACATTAACAATCAACAAAGTCTTTTGGAACAAGTGTTGTCAAGTTACAAATCGAAAACACAAGTATTATTGAAACCGTGGGTGTTCTACTTACCAATTACGTGTCGCCACGCATCCCCTTTTTTATTGGCTAGGAGGTGTCGTGCGGGGTAGCTATTTGAGTACGGGAGGCGTGTGATCAGACCCCTGCGCGTGCTCATCGGGAGGAGAGCCCTTTGACCGCTACCCGCCGCGCACCTCCCTCCCAACGTCCCCATTAATGGCGCCCGAGCACATGTTCTACGGCGTGGCTATATGTCTCACTGGACTGAGATTTAAGAGAGAAAAATGAAAATCTGAAAAGAAAGTTCTGCACGGATCTTGATGTAAGATCCGATGGACCTATATAGCATTGACTGCGACTTATAGCAAGCATGATGAATATAAGGACGATGACAGTGTATAATAATTGTCTTACATATTTAGGAACATAATTAAAAAAGCCACATGCGGCAACGCCCGAAATACACAAGGGCAAAAGAAGAAGGAAGACAACGATCTGGCTCGCTGATCTCTACTTTGTTGATGCGTTGCTGCAGGCCGCGGGAACTAGTCTCCGCTGCGAGCGGCGATGAGCTCTTTCTTGTCCTCAAGATGCTTGTTGAGAGCATCCATGGATTCCTCCACCAGCCTTCTACGCTCGATGCGCAGCATGGCATTCTGGTCCATAAGTTTCTCGATGATGACGCCGGTCCTCTTCAACAAGGCAGTGGTCCGCTCCTGCTACTCCGCACTTCCGACGATCTTCGCCCTCAGCAGGTCGCGCTCCGCCTGGAGCTTCGCATTGCTCTCATTTAGTTGCCGGATGACGCCAGTAGACTATTCAAACGAGGCTTTCAGGTCATCCTGCAACCTCGCCCACCTGGAGATCTAATCCATCTGCCTAAGGACGAGGGCACGCATGCGCCTGTAAGAGTCCTCGCCTGCTCGCGAGACATTTTCCCAGGCCGCCGCGGCGCGGGAGGACACCTCTGCTGCATTCGCAGCACGACGAGACATCTCTTCTGCTTCTGCGGCATGGCCGGACCAGTCTGCTGCATCGACGGCATGGCGGGACCTCCGTGCTACTTCAACGGCGCGGCGGGACCTCTCTGCTGCTACGGCCGTGCGGCGGGACATGTTGGCTGCTTTCGCGGCGAGGCGGGACATCTCTCGTGCTTCCTCTTCCAGGCTCGCCTCTCCCTGGTGGCAATCTCTCGACCCAGAACTCACGCTGGCCCTGGCGGACGCACAACCGTGCGCGCTCGTTATTACCATCGCGCACGCTTCTTTTAATTAGAATGTGTGTGCCCGTCTAGCGCACACACGTTGATCTATCTAACTATGTCAGTTTGTTGTGGCTAATCGCAGACAGTTCATCCATGTGAAGTGTATGCCATCAATCGCAGACACTTTGATCTGGCTGACCCATTTCTGTTCTGTTGCCTAATCACAAACAGTTAATCCTTCTGAAGCATATGCCCTCAATCACACACACCTTGATCTGGCTGACCGTTTCTTTTGTGTTGCCTAATCACAAACAGTTCATCCGAGTGAACCGTATGCTCTATATTGCACATGCCTTCATCACGCTGCCCGTTTCTTTTGTTCCGGCTCATCGCAAACAGTTCATTGGACTGAACCGTATGCCCTGGATCGCACATGCAACTAAAATCTGAACCATGTTTGATGGCTCCGCCATCACAAACGTTTTGCACCTTTTTTTATAGTTCTTTTACACCACCGTCTGCGATTATTGCATCGCACACAGTTTCGTCGAAGGGTCTCTGATCGTAGTGTCGCGTTAGCAGCATCCTGCAGTAGTGTACGTCCCGACGGACAAAGTAGACAAGGATCGAAGCTCAAATTAAAGAAAAACTCGTAGAAAAGGCGTCAATCAATGTTACCGATGTCCTAATTAACATAGCCGGGTTGACCTTGATGGCAGCCAAGTAGTCTTCATGCATGTGCCCCCAATTACCAACGCCCTCGAGGAACGCCGTTGTCGCTGTTTAACCCTCGCAGTGATCCGAAGCACATAACACCTAATCGTGCAAGATGACAAGAAACCTTAACCTAACCGCCCCAAAGGAGACGACAAGAATCTATGTGGGAGTTCCATCGACTATGTGTAGACAAACAAGCTCAAGGACGATCAAATCCCAAAGAGAAACTCGAAGAAGAAGCGCCGACATCTACATGAGCTCTGCGCGTGCCAGGACTAAAAACCCTAACACAAACTAATAACCAGAGCGGAGGGACCAGGATTCCCCTCCCCACCGCCAGCCGATGGAGAGGTGGGAAGAGGGGAGGTGTGAATCCACGGGCTCACCGGTGAAGCATGGAGGGGAGAGGTTGCCCTAGCCGCCTATGGTGACTGGACTAGATTCGCATTTATACCCAAAATGGATTCAAATTTTATTGGTAATGTAATATACCTAGTGCTCCTTTTTTAGATTTCTCATCAGAACTACAACCTCGTACAACACAGCCTGCTCGATATGTAGACGATAGCCAATCCAGCCGTCTGCTAGAGTCTGGTCACATGCATGGACAAACTGGGTCTCCTATGTCTTGTAGGGATCGTCCAGGCAACAGCGTGTGTACAACACTGCTCCAATACTATCGCTCGTCTCTCTCTCTCTCTTCTATTAACTCAACCGACTTGCGGGGACAGGGGAGTGTGCCTATGGTCGGTTGCTCGATTGAGGTCCCACATGTGTGTGCAAACGCATGATGGTGCGCGTTCCATTCGGTGAGCGGAGTGCCAGACCGACCGACCGACCGTCTAGGGTGCAACGAGAATGCGACAGGGGTGTTGTATACATGTACCACCGTTTTCTTCTAGCTTTTCTCCACGACGCAATCCAAGGATACAAAATTATATTTAGAATTCGAGGGCGGGGCTTTTCCCGCGCGGTTGGCGAGGCAGTTTCGGCTAGTCGGTTCGACAGAGAGGCGAGAAGATGAGGGAGTAGTGGATTCAACTTACTGCTGGAAATGTAGGGTTGTGTGATTTTATGGCTCGTTACTGTTGGACAGCTGGGACCCTGTGATTTGACTGGCCATTATCATTATTACTTAGGAGGTACGACTGGGGTGAGTCTCCCCTGATCGGCTGAGAACAAGTACAATATTAAGAGAGTTAAAATATTATATTTCTGTTCACATGGAGGGAAGAGAAGAGGAGCCAGCTACAGAATAAGAGCCAACTGCAACACGTTCTCCTAGGCACTATGTGAGAGTGAGACATGGGCCATGTATTAATAAAGTAGCACATCTTTACATCTAACTATTGTACGTACCATCTATATCCTTGACTATAGATGACATGGCAATATCATATAGCCATCAGTTGGTTGTACTTCCCCTCCATGGTATACAGGTGCTAAGAGAAAGTACTCTACAATAATGGGCTTATACCCGCTTGCATGGCACTTTTGCTTATATGGAGGAGGGAGACATGGAAAAATGGTGGGAGTGGGCTCTCACGCAAGGCCCTAGCAACTTACTACGTACTCCTTGGCAAATACAATAAATACTATGAATAAAGAGATAGAGAGAAGTAAAAAAACACTCTTGTAGCCAACCTTATAGCTAACCTTGTTGTATGAGTGACTATAAGTGATGACTATATATGACATGCCAACATCAAATAGCCTAATGCACCTGGACGGAGGAAGTAGTTTCATGCATGTGAAGTAGGCAAAAAAATTGCTCATTTATAGCCGTCTGAAATCACAAAGGGCGCGACCACTCGAGCGAGGCGACGGTCGTGGTAGGCGCGTCCATGATACGGGCTGTTGAGAGCCCTTGGATCTGAGATCAAACGGTCGCATGCTAAGTTGCTGAACATTTGCAGAAAGGCCCTCCAGGTTGTGATATTCACCCATAGGTCTAGAATCACTGCATGCAACCGTTTGATCTTAGATCCAAGGGCTCTCGGAAGCCTGTATCATGCGATCATGGAAAGCTTCGTATCACCTGAAATTTTCCCGACGGTTGACATGTGAACACGCAGATGCTATACTGTCAGACCTACAAAGTGGGTCTAGTAGACATGACATCTAATTGGGCCCCCATAGTACTATGCATGCAGCCATTTATCCATCGGGCAAGCCATTACCCCGCCGTTTGCACACCCCACACAACATTTTTACAATCAGAAAACCGCTAGCAGTTCGCTCCTACCCATCCCCGTCCTTTAACATTATAGTAGCTCACTCCCAGTCGTCCCGTCCTTTCACATTACAGCAGTTCCACTAATCCTAACCCTCCTCCAAAATCCATGGCCACGGACAATTCCGCAAATCCTACCACCACTTTTCCACACTCGTTATACTAACCTAAATTGTTCTTTTAGTAAAACAGCATGTAACTTTTATTTTCACGCTCTTTATTATCTTACAAACCTATCCCTTTAGAACTACAAAGTACTTCTACTTTTATTACTTGTTTCTAGGTAAAGCAAACATTGGTGTGCGTAGATTTGTATCGGTGGTCGATAGAATTTGAGAGAATATTAATTCTACCTTTAGCTCCTCATTGGGTTCGACACTCTTATGTATCGAAAAAGGTTACAAACGATCCCCTATACTTGTGGATTATCACCGATCTGGATGAAGTTGTTATATTTCTTAGGTGCTTTTCATAAACGGAGAAGCTATAAATTGAGTTCAATTTGTTGTTACTTTTACCCATGATTACAATGACAAATGTAGTATCATTTCTAAAGGAAATTTGTAGGATTTCAATACATTTTTAGATGTTAATCATGAACGATTGAAGATGGCATGTCACTATATTCGTGTATTTTAGAAATCCTGCAAATCAAAGAGGCCCGTGGTGTTCAAAACTGTAGCTATGCACCAATATGTTGTCTTCGTTTGCAGATACAAGCAGGGCCGAAAGTGAAAATGTGGCGCAATATAACAATCCCATTGAATGCCTTGATCTTCATATCACACAAATTAATTTGAACGAGTACCGAGGCACCACACCAGAGATTAAATTCGCTAGGTTCTATGTTCAGAAAGCATGTGTGCTTGAGGTAATTAGGTTTGCCCTATATTTAGTGCGCATAAGTGAATGGTTTGCTAATCAGCACAGGCATCTACAGTTGAATGGAAAAGGCTCTGCAGAAGCTGAATTTCAGTTTGGAACTTCATATGATCGAGCCGATATATGACTTCTCGGTGGCTAATCCTTTCAGAGAAATAATGCATGACTCGGATTCTAAGGAAGATGAATTTAATTTTTAAGAACGGTTTGAACCTTGTAATCTTTGAATTTGGGCCTTGTAATGCTGGAATTTGAACCGTGCAATATTTCTGGTATTTCTCATACAATGTTTGAAATGGCATTGTGTTCTTTTTTCTTTGAAATGTCATGTTGTTATACATGTGGAGTACTGTCTGACTACGGATGCAAGCGAACGACGTCCGCATGACATGGGATTGAGATGATCCAAAAGGCAAAGTTATTCATTTGTACGAAACGAACTTTCTTGTTGACCACCTATCGGCTTGAAGACATTTAAGATTAACTCGTACATAATGCAGTATATTTCTATGTGATCATATTTTCCCGTTCATGCTCTCATAGTTCACTACAATGAGAGCACGCACGCAAATATAATGAATGGATTTTGATAAGAGCATCCAAACCCTAAACCCTGAAAATTAGAATGTTGTTATGTGTGTAGTCACTTATGTAATTGGGTGTTTAATTTGGTTATGCAATCATGTTGTTATAAGTATAAATGTTGTTATTCTGTAGACAGAGCATAAATGTTGTGCAGACTATGCAAATCACATCGCGTACGAATTAAACTACAAAACCCGTTGGTGACGATTTCTTCAATTGCTGACAACTTTTTACCAGCAACCGTTTCCCCACAACACACGTAACTTATTAGGAGGAATAGTCTGTGTTATTATCGGTTTTTGCACACAATTCTTATTACTCACATGTTTGCCGCATCTGACCCATCTTGTTAAGCCGAATCGTTTGTGTTCTTCTGGATCATCGCAAACAGTTCATCCAAGTGACATGTATATCCTCTATCGCACACATCTTGTCCGGGGTAATCGTTTGTGTTGTTTCCGCTCATCACAAACAGTTTATCCAACTGGCATGTATGTCGTCTATCGCACACACCTTGATGTTTCTATTGTTTTGGCTCATCGCAAACAGTTTGTATGTATCAATTGTATGCCACGTATCCCACATGCAACTCTTTTTTGAATCTTATTTGATGGATCCGCCATTGCACACAATTCGTCTTATTGGTGACGGTTTTAATACCATACCGTTTGTGATTCATGCATCACACACAGTTTCATCGATTGGTCTCCGATACATGTTCGCGTTAGGACCATCCTGCAATAGTGATGTATTCATGTTGTAGCTTGTGGCGAGTGTAAGCCTTTATCTGGTATTCTCATCTATTCAGTACATGGTATGTTGTAATGATATTCACCTTGCGAAGCGTCTTTGATATGCGCTTTTGTCATTTGCGGGACTTTCAAGTTTCTTGATGATAGGACCGCATATTGGGTGCTACACGATGCTATCGTTGATCCGAAAATTCGACATCGAGCTCTCGTGATCAAACAGTGGGACCTGCGTGGGCCATCAATGTCAATGCTTAAACCGGCGGATCTCGGATAAGGGGCTGGTGATCTGAGCTAGATGATAACATGAGAAAATACTATATTGGGGATATGCTAGAAGGGGTCTAATTTCACAAAATAAGAAAAATTACTTTCAAATATAATTTCAAGGGGGTGCCCTAAGACGTGTAATGGGACTGTTAGCTCAAATGGATCCACAAGCAAAATTTGTTTATCACGGTCGTGCAAAACCAATTAGTTTTAGAGTAGGTGACAGTTGTATTGCAATAATAAGTTTTTTTCGAAAAGGGGGGATTCCCCGGCCTCCGCATCAGAACGATGCATACGGCCACATTAATAAATAAGTAAAAAGGTTCAACAAGATCTTAAAGTCTGGAAACAAAACAAAATAAAGGCGAACTCACAAAGAGCCTCAACGCTGCAAAAAAGGCCATAGAGCCACAACCGGCTGGCAAAACAAAGATAGGTAAACTAATCGCCTATCCTATTACATGGCCGCCATCCAAACCGGTTGAAGATATCCCGCGCTACCATCTCCCACCGGACAGATCCAGTAACCAAACGCTCCCTGGCCTCCATCGGAGTGAGTAAGGACCACATACGGAGCAGCACCGTAGCTCAGAATAAAACCTGCAAAATATGAATAGTTGTTGTTCTGTTAAAAGTCAAATCATTTCTGCAGTTCCAAATTGCCCATAACAACGCACATACTCCTACACGAATATGTCTAGCTGTGTCGGGCTCAATCCCGTCAAGCCACGTTCCAAATAACGTACCCACCGAATTCGGAGGAGTGATGTTAAAGGCAATTTGCACGGTGCGCCACAAAACTCTTGCCAGCGGGCACTCAAAGAAGAGGTGCTTAATGGTCTCGTCCCGATCACAGAAACTACACCTAGTAGATCCTGTCCAATTGCGCTTAACCAAGTTGTCCTTTGTTAAAATGACTTGTTTATGTACAAACCACATAAACACTTTGATCTTCAAAGGAACTTTTACTTTCCAAACATATTTGGAACTAGGAATGACACTGGAGTTAATGACGTCGATGTACATCGACTTGACCGTAAATTCTCCAGACCTAGTAATTTTCCAACACAACTGATCGGGCTGATGAGCTAACTGAACCTCCATCAGTCTACTCACCAAATGGAGCCAAGCTTCCCATCGATCACCAACAAGCACCCTCCGAAACTGGATATTAAGGGGAATGGACTGCATAATCGTTGCAACTAACGCTTCACGTCGTTGAACAATACGGTACAGGGACGGGTACTGGAGGGCCAGTGGCGTATCACCAAGCCAAGTATCCTCCCAGAAACGGGTATTGTTGCCATCACCGACAATAAACTTTGTTCTATTAAAGAAGGCTGTCTTAACTCTCATAAGACCCTTCCAAAATGGCGAATCAGTTGGCCTCACTGTCACCTGAGACAAAGTTTTGGACTGCAGATACTTGTTACGGAGAATCTGCGCCCAAGTTGCGTCAGTCTCAACAGATAACTTATACAGCCACTTACTGAGAAGGCATCTGTTCTTGACCTCAAGATTCTCAATACCCAGACCCCCTTGGTCCTTTGGTCTACAGATTACATCCCACTTGGCTAGTCGGTACTTTCTCTTTAGTTCATCACTCTGCCAAAAAAATCTTGATCGGTAGAAGTCCAGCCTTTTCCTAACCCCAACTGGAACTTCAAAGAAAGATAGTAGGAACATCGGCATACTCGTGAGCACCGAATTGATAAGGATCAATCGGCCTCCATAAGACATAAGTTTGCCCTTCCAGCAACTAAGTTTCTTCTCAAACCGATCCTCGATGCATTTCCACTCTTTGTTTGAGAGCTTGCGATGGTGAATGGGTATACCAAGGTAAGTAAAAGGTAAGGCCCCTAATTCACATCCAAACAATTGCCTATAAGCCTCTTGTTCCTCCTTGGCTCTACCAAAGCAGAACAGCTCGCTTTTATGAAAGTTAATCTTTAATCCTGACAATTGTTCGAATAAGCATAGCAGCAGCTTCATATTTCTCGCCTTTGCCAAGTCATGCTCCATGAAGATAATTGTATCATCAGCGTACTGTAAAATGGATATACCCCCATCGACTAGGTGGGGCACCAAGCCACCCACCTGGCCGGTCTCCTTTGCCCTACCTATGAGAATTGCCAACATGTCAACCACAATATTGAACAAAATAGGGGACATTGGATCACCTTGCCTCAGACCTTTGTGTGTCTGGAAATAATGACCTATATCGTCATTCACTTTAATTCCAACACTCCCTTTTTGCGTGAAGGATTCTACCTGGCGCCGCCAAGCTTCATCAAAACCCTTCATGCGTAAAGCCTGTTGCAGGAAGGGCCATTTGACCTTGTCGTACGCTTTCTCGAAATCCACTTTGAAAACAACCCCATCCAACTTTTTCGTGTGGATCTCATGGAGCGTTTCATGAAGGACCACAACCCCTTCAAGGATGTTCCTGTCCGGCATGAAAGCAGATTGGGTAGGCTGCACCACAGCATGCGCAATCTGTGTGAGCCTATTAGTCCCGACCTTGGTAAAGATTTTGAAACTTACATTAAGAAGACAGATGGGCCTGAATTGCTCAATTCTCACAGCCTCTGTTTTCTTAGGAAGAAGGGTTATCGTTCCAAAATTCAGCTGAAAAAGCTGAAGCTGCCCAGAAAAGAGATCATTGAACATAGGCAACAGATCCCCTTTAATAATATGCCAGCACTTCTTATAAAACTCGGCAGGAAAACCATCGGGTCCCGGCGCCTTGTTATTTTTCATTTGCGAAATGGCCTCAAAAACCTCTTTCTCAGAAAAAGGAGCCGCAAGAATATCATTCTCCACCTCAGTGAGTTGAGGAACATCCTCAACCCGGGACTCATCCAGAGACACATAGTTATCCTCTGGAGGACCAAATAACTGCTTGTAATACTCTGTAATATACAACTTTAGGTTTTCCTGTCCTAAGATTGCTCCTTCATCTTGCTCAAGCTGAAAGATCCTCTTCTTTCTATGTTTACCATTAGCAATCATATGAAAGAATTGGGTGTTCGCATCCCCCTGGACTACTCGCCGGACCTTGGCCCGCGACGCCCACTTCAATTCCTCTTCTCGAAGAAGTTCTTTCAGCCTCATCTCCGCGTCAAGCTTGGCATGAAGCTCCGCGGCCGGCAGCACCGTGGTTTCTGCTTTTACATCTAGGGACTGAATAAGGGAAAGGAGCCTTTCCTTTTCGACCTTATAAATCCCGCTAAGATGCTTAGCCCACCCACGCAGAAAACTTCGCAAATGTCTAATCTTATTCTGCCAGCGCTGAAGCGCAGTCTTCCCTCCTGCATCCTTAGCCCATTCTCTGGCTATGAGATCAAAGAAACCTTCTCGCTCAAACCAAGCCAGCTCAAAGGAGAAAGAGTTTTTGTTACCCAGATGGGTGGCCTCACCAGAGTCCACGAGTAACGGTGTGTGATCAGAAATTCCACGTGACAAAGCCTGAACTGTGACTAGCGGAAACTTCTGTTCCCAATCAACAGAAGCCAACACTCGATCCAACTTCTCATATGTCGGATTTGGCAGCGCATTAGCCCATGTGAATTTTCTACCCGAGAGCTCAATTTCTCTCAGGTCAAGACTTTCAATGATGGTATTAAACATGAACGACCATCTGCCGTCAAAATTATCATTATTCTTATCCTCACGCCTCCTAATGATATTGAAATCACCCCCCACCAGGATAGGGAGCTGCTCGGACCCGCAGATCCTAACAAGATCAGCCAAAAACTCGGGCTTGAGTTCGGGCTGTGCAGCACCATATACCGCAACCAAAGCCCAATTAAACCCATCATCCTTCGAACGCACCCGAAACTTGACTGCAAAATCACCCATAACCACACTTCGAACCTCAAGCGCATCGCATCGAACGCCGAGTAAGATCCCACCCGATCTTCCTCTCGGAGGCAAGCAATGCCAGTCAAAATCAATACCTCCTGACAACGTATTTAGAAATTGAGGCGCAAAATTATCTCTACCTGTCTCCGATAGAGCGATAAAGTCTAATCGATGCTCGATAGACGCCTCAGCAAGAAACCGTCTTTTAGCCAAGTCCTTTAGACCTCTACTATTCCAAAAGATGCCTTTCATAGATCATCATGGAATTTTTTAGCAGTGCGCATCCTAGCACTCCTACGCACTGCGGACACAGGGTACACCTTCCGTTTCCACTTGCGTTTAGAGACATTTTGACTCTGCAACCGGTCGTCACAACCAGTCTCAGAAGGTCCAGCCATAACCAGCTCAGAAGAATCATCCTCTTCTTCCGCCTCAGGAATGGTGGGAATAAGATCCGCACAAAAGTTGTCAAGAGCCTTGACCCCCAACGCATCAACCTCAGAATCACTCATGGGTTTAACGGCCGCTAAATTACGAATCATCTCTAAGGCCCGCTCAGCCTCTAGATCGAGAAGATCATTAACAGAATTAGAGATCTCAGTAACATTACTACCCAGTGAAACTCCTAATTGGTTCGCATTTTCAATAATCTCATCATTAGAAAAATGCAGAATAGAATTAGAAGTGTTAACCGACATACCGGTAGTGACCTCAATGTCACGGAGCTTAGCCGCCCTCATGGCGCACCGCTGCTTAATGTCGTCCACATCCGGCTGTGTCTGGAGACGGCCACACACCGCCCCTCAGACATCAGATCCGGGATCCCACCAAACGCAATCACCTCCTCCCGAGAGATCCTGGTCGGGGTAAGGCCTCCTGCCTCACCCCAACCGCCAGGCCGGTCCGTCTGCACGGACTGGCTCTCCCCACAGGACGGCACCGGTGGCGAACGGGGGGAAGGGAGTGCAAGGGTCGCCTGCCCTAACTCCCCCCCCCCCAGCACCGCAGAGGCCACCAACATGGGCGCCTTAGGAGAAGGAGGCCCCGAGGCCACCTGCCCCGAGCCCCCCCCCCAAAGGCACCGACGCCACCAGCAGAGAGGAACAGGCGACGGGAGAGGAGGTATCCGTGGCCACCTGCCCCAGACCCCCTCCCAACGCAGAGAAGGACAAGGGAGCCACCTGCCCCGAGTCCCCTACCTCAGCCGGAGAAGAGCGACCCGAGGCCGCCTGCCCCGGGGTCCCTCCCGACAACCCATCCACAAACACTGGCGCCACGCCCTGAGGATGGACAACGTGCTGAGCAGGAGAGAGAGTGGCCACCTGCCGACTCACCTCCACCTCTCCGCTACCCGAGATCGACGAAACCTCAGTAACCACAGGCATAGAACAGTCTGTATCCTCAAACCCCAAAGCAGGCAACGCGAGCTCAAAAGCCTCGTCGAACTCAACCCGATCACTCCACAGCCTCGGGGGTGCAGAAGCGGGTTCGAAGGACCCAAATCTCAGTGACGTCACAGGCAGCGAGGAGGGTGGATCCGCTCCCTCCTCGGTCATCGCAGTCTCGGACCCCGGGCCCTTGGACATCTGTCGTCCAGAATCCTCGACCGGCGGCTCCATCGCTCCTGCGCTGCCGTCACCCTCGTGCATATCCACATCGGACCCGTGAGCCGCCGCAACCAAAAGGCTCTCATCCTCAAGCTCAATAACCAGATCATAGATCCTGCCTCGATAAGCCCACTTAACCACTTCCGGCACATACTCAATGTTCAGAATACTAACCAAAACCCGAGCAGTCCCGTGAGCTCTGGTGAACGCCATATCCACTCGCTCAGGCTTCCCAATCAAAATACCCAAGCTGGCCACAACCCGAGCATCCTGCAAAGGCTTGGATGAGGCCCCGGAGAAACGCAACCACGCCTGAGTAAGCGGCGTACCCTGAGGCTCCACCAGCTTCCACTCGTGGAACTCAAGGATGCCATCAGTTCCCGGTACATTACACATCCCAAAACTCAGCAATCTCTGCAGGTCCTCAACCGAAGGAAACTCAACTCTGAACATCTTATCAGCGAGACTGACGAGGTCCCACTGGAAGTCCCCAGGGGCAAGCTCCCGAAGCCTCTGCACGATCTGCGTCTCAGAGACCTCCCCTCTGGCGACCTTAACAATCCCCGTAGTATTGCAATAAGAGTCACTTATTTTGGGACCGAAGAAGTATTTGATATAGTGGACGGCATGTCAACCAGATGAAAATAAAAAATAAATATGATTGTCTGTTTCAAACATGTTGTAATTTGAAAATCAAAAGTATGGGTTGGGTAGTAGAGATGGGTGGCATGCACGTTACAAAATTCGTGCTCCCACGACCACCGCTTCTTGGAGGACCGTACCCCGCCTAGCTAGCTACACCTCTGGTTGTTGCGGGCGCGTGCCTGTCTTCCCCGCCGCGCGCGGTCCTCTCGGCTGTTGAGGCGCGTTCCGGCGGTCGGGGAGAAACGGGGAGCCGGCTCCGGCCGGCGGAACGGCGTCTCAATCATGGGCAGCCTTTGCTCCAAGGAGCAGGTTGTCGAGGAGGAACACGTGCCGGTGCCGGTGCCGGACAGGTTGCGGCTGCAGAAGGCGCCCAGCCAATCCCTGAAGCAGCTCATCACTCTCACCGCCAAGGAGGATTCTGCGGTCGTCGCGCCGGTCGTGCACGCCGTCATCAGCAGGTCCGAGTCCAGCGTCAAGCCCAAGGCGCAGCCTACCACCGCGCCCGAGAAGAAGGCTCCGGTGCTCGTCGTCGCCTCTCTCAACAAGTCGTACAGCACAGCCGGGCTCACGCACCACCGGCGGCCCACCGTGGACACCGGCGACCATGATGCAGCGGACCCCATCCCGCAGGGCGTGCCCCAGGGGTTCTCCGGCGAGCACGTGATCGCCGGCTGGCCGTCCTGGCTAACCTCCGTGGCCGGGGAGGTGGTCCACGGGTGGCTGCCCCGCCGTGCCGACACCTTCGAGAGGTTGGACAAGATCGGGCAGGGCACGTACAGCAACGTGTACATGGCGCGCGACCTGCAGAGCGGCAAGATCGTGGCGCTGAAGCGGGTGCGCTTCGTCAACATGGACCCGGAGAGCGTGCGGTTCATGGCGAGGGAGATCCACATCCTGCGCCGGCTTGACCACCCCAACGTGATCAAGCTGGAGGGCATCGTCACGTCACGCCTCTCCCACAGCCTCTACCTCGTCTTCGAGTACATGGAGCACGACCTCGCCGGCCTCGCCGCCACCCCAGGCCTCCGCTTCACCGAGCCGCAGGTCAAGTGCTTCATGAGGCAGATCCTGGCCGGGCTCCACCATTGCCACGGCCGCGGGGTACTCCACAGGGACATCAAGGGGTCCAACTTGCTCATCGACGACAACGGCGTGCTCAAGATCGCCGACTTCGGGCTGGCCACCTTCTTCGACCCGGCCAAGACGCAGCACCTCACGAGCAGGGTCGTCACGCTGTGGTACCGCCCGCCGGAGCTCCTGCTCGGAGCCACCGAGTACGGGGTCGCGGTCGACCTGTGGAGCACCGGCTGCATCCTCGCCGAGCTGCTCGCCGGAAAGCCCATCATGCCCGGACAGACCGAGGTTCCTAGCTAAGCTCGTCTTAGTAGTAATTTGATTTTGGTCTCTACTTACTCTCTAGTGGTGTAGTATGAAACTCGATCTCACTTGTGTGAGTGCGCAGATTGAGCAGCTGCACAAGATCTTCAAACTCTGCGGGTCGCCGTCCGAGGAGTACTGGGCCAAGGCGAAGCTGCCGGACGTGACCCTCTTTAAGCCGCAGCGACCCTACAGGCGCCGGACGGCCGAGACCTTCAGGGACTTCCCTCCCACGGCGCTGGACCTCGTGGACACGCTGCTGGCCATCGAACCCTCCGACCGGGGCACCGCAGCTTCGGCACTCGAGAGCCAAGTAAGTAGCCTCTCTCTTCCAGCGTCGCGCTCACAGCAGCATCAACTTGTACCGGTTTTCAGGCAAGGCTCCGTAGAACCAACCATTTTATCTTTCTTTTTTACATGAATAGAGTACCTATCACAAATTAGGTTTGGTTTTTCTTTGAAAAAAACCCCAAATTCTACAGAACCCACTCTTGCCTGAAAACCGGTAGTTTTATGCTATATACTCTGATTTTGCAGCGACTGACAGACACATTGCTGCAATGCAAATGGGATCTCATCAGTTCTTCAGAACCAAGCCGTTGGCGTGTGACCCGTCGAGCTTGCCCAAGTACCCGCCAAGCAAAGAGTACGACGCCAAGCTCCGCGGCAAGGAGGCCATGAGGTACTCGCATTGATCGCCACGGTTCCCGCCCTTAATTACGACGTGACTTTGACTTTTTTTTTTTGGTTGTTGAAAGGCAAAACGCGGCGGCAACCATAGCAGGTAAGGGCTCCCTGTCCGTGAAGCCGGGAAGAAACGACGAACCCAAGCCAGTAGACGCCGTTGGAGCAGGCAGCCAGGTACGTACTAGTACTTCATTTCATTTCTTCTCATCTCATCCCATCCCTCATGTCTCACGACGTGCGCGCGCGTCAAAGGAACTCAAATTATTATTATTTTTTTTGAAAAAAGACTCTCCGGCCTCTGCATCAGAACGATGTATACGGCCACATTTATAGATAAAAGAGGTTCAACAAGGTCTTAATGTCTTGAAACAAATAAAAAACGGCAGGCTCATACAGAGCCACAACGCCAAGAACAAAAGGCCCAAAAAGCCACAACCGGCTGGCAAAACAAAAGATAGGTAAACTAATCGCCTATCCTATTACATGACCGCCATCCAAACCGGTTGAAGATATCCCGCGCTACCATCTCCCACCGGACAGATCCAGTAACCAAACGCTCCCTGGCCTCCGTCGAAGTGAGTAAGGACCACATACGGATCAGCGCGGTAGCCCGGAATAAAACCTGCAAAAAATGAATAGTTGTTGTTCTGTTAAAAGCCAAATCATTTCTGCAGTTCCAAATTGCCCATAACAACGCGCATGCTCCTACACGAATGTGTCTAACTGTTTCGGACTCTATCCCAACAAGCCACGTTCCAAATAATGCACTGAGCAAATTCAGAGGAGTAATATTAAAGGCAATTTGCACAGTGCGCCACAAAACTCCCGCCAACGGGCAATAAAAAAAGAGGTGCTTGATAGTCTCGTCCCGATCACAAAAACTACACCTAGTAGATCCTGTCCAGTTGCGCTTAACCAAATTATCCTTTGTTAAAATTACTTGTTTATGCACAAACCACATAAACACTTTAATCTTCAAAGGAACTTTGACTTTCCAAACATGTTTGGAACTAGGAATAATACTAGAGTTAATGACATCGATATACATCGACTTGACTGTGAACTCTCCAGACCTAGTAAGCTTCCAACACAACTGATCGGGCTGATGAGCTAGCTGAACCTCCATCAGTCTACTCACCAAATGAAGCCATGCTTCCCATCGTTCGCCCACAAGCACCCTCCGAAACTGAATATTAAGGGGAATGGACTGCATAATCGTTGCAACAAGAGAATCACGACGCTGAACAATACGATACATGGACGGATACTGGAGCGCCAACGGCGTTTCACCAAGCCACGTATCCTCCCAGAAGCGAGTGGTGTTGCCATTACCGAGAATAAACTTTGTTCGATTAAAGAAGGCAGTTTTGACTCTCATAAGCCCCTTCCAAAACGGCGAATCAATTGGTCTCACTGTCACCTGGGACAAAGTCTTGGACTGCAGATACTTACTACGGAGAATCTGCGTCCACGTTGCCTCAGTCTCAACTGACAACTTATACAGCCACTTACTGAGAAGACATCTGTTCTTGACTTCAAGATTCTCAATACCAAGGCCCCCTGGTCCTTTGGTCGACAGATGATATCCCATTTGACGAGTCGGTATTTTCTCTTAAGTTCATCACTCTGCCAGAAGAATCGGGATCGATAGAAGTCCAGCCTTTTCCTAACCCCAACTGGGACTTCAAAAAAGAATAAGAGAAACATAGGCATACTCGTGAGCACCGAATTAATAAGAATCAATCGGCCTCCATAAGACATGAGTTTTCCTTTCCAGCAACTCAGTTTCTTTTCAAACCGATTCTCGATGCACTTTCACTCTCTGTTTGTTAGCTTACGATGGTGAATGGGTATACCTAGGTACGTAAAAGGTAAAGCCCCCAATTCACATCCAAACAATTGCCTATAAGCCTCTTGTTCGTCCTTGGCTCTACCAAAGCAGAACAACTCGCTTTTATGAAAGTTAATCTTCAATCCAGTCAATTGTTCAAATAAGCATAACACCAACTTCATATTTCTCGCTTTTGCCAAGTCGTGCTCCATAAAGAAGATTGTATCATCAGCGTACTGCAGGATGGACACACCACCATCAACTAGATGAGGCACCAAGCCACCCACCTGACCGGCCTCCTTTGCCCTACCTATCAGGATCGCCAACATATCAACCACAATGTTGAACAAGATGGGAGACATGGGATCACCTTGTCTCAGGCCTTTGTGTGTCTGGAAATAATGACCTATATCGTCATTCACTTTAATTCCAACACTCCCTTTTTACGTGAAAGATTCTACCTGGCGTCGCCAAGCTTCATCAAAACTCTTCATGTGTAAGGCCTGTTGAAGGAACGGCCATTTGACTTTATCGTACGCCTTCTCGAAATCCACCTTGAAAATAACTCCGTCAAGTTTTTTCGTGTGAATCTCATAGAGTGTTTCATGAAGGACCACAACCCCTTCAAGGATGTTCCTGTCCGACATGGAAGCAGTTTGAGTAGGCTGCACCACAGCATGCGCAATCTGTGTGAGCCTAATCGTCCCGACCTTGGTAAAAATTTTGAAACTAACATTGAGAAGACAGATGGGCCTGAATTGCTCGATTCTCACAGCCTCTGTTTTCTTAGGAAGCAGGGTTATCGTACCAAAATTTAGCTGAAAAAGCTGAAGTTGTCCCGAGAACAAATCATGGAACATCGGCAACAGGTCCCCTTTAATAATATGCCAGCACTTCTTATAAAACTCAGCCGGGAATCCATCCGGGCCGGGAGCCTTATTATTTTTCATCTGCGAAATGGCCTCGAACACCTCCTTTTCAGAAAAAGGAGCGCTAAAATATCATTCTCAACAGCAGTAAGTTGAGGCACATCCTCAACCCTAAACTCATCCAGAGACACACAGTTATCCTCTGGGGGTCCAAACAACTGCTTGTAATACTCAGTAATGTATAACTTTAGGTTCTCCTGGCCGATAATCGTTCCCTCATCTTGTTCAAGCTGAAAGATCCTCTTCTTCCTGTGTTTGCCATTGGCGATCATGTGGAAGAATTGATTGTTCGCGTCCCCCTAGACAACTCTTCGTACCTTGGCCCGCAGAGCCCACTTTAATTCTTCTTCACGAAGAAGTTCTTTCAGCCTCATCTCTGCGTCAAGCTTGGCATGAAGCTCTGCGGCTGACAGAACCGTGGTTTCTGCTTTTACATCTAAGGACTGAATAAGGGTAAGGAGCCGTTCCTTTTCAACCTTATAAATCCCACTAAGATGCTTAGCCCACCCACGTAGGAAACTTCTCAGGTGCCTAATCTTATTCTGCCAGCGCTCAAGCGCAGTCCTACCTCCTGCATCCTTAGCCCACTCTCTGGCTACGAGATCAAGGAAGCCTTCTCTTTCAAACCAAGCAAGCTCGAACGAGAATAAGTTTTTGTTGCCCAGGTGGGAGGCCTCACCAGAGTCAGGAAATAAAGGCGTGTGGTCAGAAATACCACGAGAGAGAGCCTGAACTGTTACAAAGGGAAACTTCTGTTCCCATTCGACACTTGCCAGTACACGATCCAACTTTTCAAACGTTGGATTTGGCATTACGTTAGCCCATGTGAACTTCCTACCCGAAAGCTCAATCTCTCTCAGATCCAAGCTTTCAATGATAGTGTTAAACATGAACGACCATCTCCCGTCAAAGTTATCATTATTCTTCTCAACACGCCTCCTAATGATGTTAACGTCCCCCCTACCAGGATTGGGAGCTGCTCAGATCCGCAAACCCTAACTAGATCAGCCAAGAAATCCGGTTTGAATTCTGGCTGTGCAGCACCATAAACCGCCACCAGAGCCCAATCAAATCCATCAGCCTTCGACCGCACCCTAAACTTAACAGCAAAATCTCCCATGACCACACTTCGGACTTCGAGAGACTCGCATCTAACACCGAGTAAGATCCCACCCGATCTTCCTCGCGGCGGCAGACAGTGCCAGTCGAAATCAATACCACCCGATAAAGTATTGAGAAATTGTAGCGAGAAATTATCTCTACCAGTTTCCGATAAAGCAATAAAGTCCAATCTATGCTCGATAGACGCTTCTGCAAGAAACCTTTTTTTAGCCAAGTCCTTGAGACCTCTGCTATTCCAAAAGATTCCTTCCATATCTCGTCATGGAATTTTTTAGCCGTACGGATCCTGGCACTCCTACGCACTGCGGACGTCGGGTAGATCTTCCGCTTCCATTTGCGATTAGGACTGATCTTACTCTCCAGCCGGTCCTCACAACCAGGCTCAGGAGGTCTTACTACAGCAATCTCGACACTCTCATCCTCCTCCTCAGGTTCAGAGAGGGGATTAGCAAGATTCGCACAAAAATTATCCAGCACCCGGACCCCCAAAGCATCAATATCGGAATCATTCATGGGTTTGATGGCTGCTAAGTTACGAATCATATCTAAAGCCCTCTCGGCCTCTAAATCCAGTAAATCATTAACGGAATTTGAAATTTTACCATCATTACTACCTAGTGAAATCCCTAATTGGTTTGCATTATCAACAATCTCATCGTTCGAAAAATGCAAGATGGACTTAGAAGTATTAATCGACATACCAGTAGTGACTTCAACGTCACGAAGCTTGGTCACCCTCATGGCGCACCGCTGCTGCATATCGTCCACCTCCGGATGGTCTTGAAGACGGCAGCTCAACCGTCGCCCCTCAGAAACCGGGCCCGGAATCCCGCCAAACGCTATCACCTCCTCCCGAGTGAAGTTGCCCGGGGAGGGACCTCCTGCCTCACCCCGAACACTCAGCCGGTCCCCACGGCAGGGAAACGGCACCGAGTCGGTTGATGGGGTAGCATGGGCCGCCTGCCCAAGCTCCCCATCCACCCCAGCCCGCCGGCAAGAGGTGCTCACCGGCGCCAACAGAGGGCCGGCCACCCTAGACACCGAGGGAGAAGAGGGCCCCGAGACCACCTGCCCCGAGCCCCCTCCATGGACCGGACCTGCCGCCTGCAGGTCCGTCCTAGCGAAAGGAGAAGAGGGTGCCGAGGCCACCTGCCCCGGACCCCCTCCCGAAGATAAAGCCTCCATCGCGGATACCTCGTCCGGCGCGAAAGGAGAAGAGGGCGCCGAGGTCACCTGCCCCGAGCCCCCTTCAGAACTCGGAACCACCACCTGCAGCTCCGTCCTCGCAACAGAAGAAGAGGGAGCCGAGAACACCATCCCCAGACCCCCTCCCGAATGAAAAACCTCCACGGCCGGACCCTCAGTCTGAGAAGGAACAACAACATGGGTAGGAGCCTCCTCCTCCTCTCCCCTGACTGAGGTCGGCGAAGTCCCAAGGACGAGACACGAAGCATCCTCAAAATCCAAAGTGGGTAACGTGTGCTCAAAAGCCTCAAAAGACTCCACCCGCTCACTCCACAGTCTCGGAGGTGCAGAAGCAGGCTCGAGAGACCCAAACCTCAGAGTGGTCAAAGGCACCGAGGAGGGTGGAGCCGTCCCGTCCCCGGTCGTCTGAGCAACAGACCCCAGTCCCTTGGACAACTCTCGTCCAGGATCAGCGACCGGATTCTCCTTAGCTCCCGCGCCGTCATCACCCTCGTGCATATCAACCTCAGTCACGGTAGTTGCCTCGGCGAACAGGCTCTCATCCTCAAACTCAATCTCTAGGTTGTAAATCTGGCCTCAATATGACCACTTTACCACATCAGGCACGAACTCAATGTCCATACATACATACATACACACACACTACATAATACAGTAATAACATAATAATAATTTATTTATGTTTGCAGAGGAGGCGGGTGCGTAACAACCCGAAGAGCAGCAGCCACCACTACAGCACGCTGGAGGACAGCGTGTCGGGATTCCGCATGGAGCCGCGGGCAGTCGCCGGGCAGCTGTCGACGATGCAGAACGCCGGGCAGTTCGGGTCGACGTGGTACAGGAAAGACGACCAGCGCGGCCGCGGGGTCCAGCGAACGACCAGCTCCGTCAGGGTGTCGAACCACGCCGCGCACCTGACGTCGCAGAGGTCCTACGCCACGTCCCGGGGCACCGACCTGCACCCGAGCTCGTCGGCGGCCAGGAACACCAACTCCAAGTACAACCGCCTCGACGTCGCCGAGCCCGCCAATGCGCTTGACAGGCCCGTCCCTGCCAACAAAGACACCGCCATGCCCACGAGGGACGCCCCTTCAGCTGTGCCTGTGAGTATCTGTCTAATTTTGCTGCTGCTGCTGCAGCGCGACGCATTCTTTGACACGCGCTGATGGTGTGTTTGTGATTCATCAGGGTTACGGAGGGCGGAACCGGAGGATGAACTACTCCGGCCCGCTGGTGCCGCCGGGAGGGAACATGGACGAGATGCTCAAGGAGCACGAGCGGCAGATCCAGGCGGCGGTGCGCAAAGCGCGCGTCGACAAGGAGAGGACCAACCGCAACCATTACTGACCAGCGGTAGGAAATGACATGCCATCCTCACCGCCAGATCGAGCCTGTCGTGCGTGCACAGAAACACCTCCACCATAGGCGACCTGCAGGGATCTCCAACGCGGGCTCGGGCTCGGGCTCGCTGCTGCCGCCGCACGGTGCCACGTCCCGAGAGTCAGGCTTTCCTTGATCCATGTATATAATACGTAGCAGAGTTGGAAGGATTCGGAAAGCCTGCCTTGTACACCGGGCTGTATTGATGAAAAAAACATGTGTGTACCGACAAACCGGATGGTCATGGCCCATGCAGCATAACAGTATACTACTCCCTCCCTTCGTTTCTAAATACAAGTCTTTTTACAGATTTCAATATGAACAACTACCTACGGAGCAAAATGAGTGAATCTACACTCTAAAATATGTCCATATGCAGTCCATATTAAAATCTTTAAAAGGATTTATATTTAAGAACGGAGGGAGTAGAATCTAACGCGAGAATTACCACGCATTCATTAAAATACCAACAACAGACGTGCTTCTCCCCCAAACCATCCGGATAGACAAAACAATTTGTTTTACATGAATCACTCTACTTGTACTGAGGTTTAAAATGCTTGTAAGTTCCCACTTGATAAAACAAAAAGGACCACAACACAAGCATCAGAAAAGGAGGCCTGTTGCAATTCATATCCAAGCTTAACAAAACATGAAAACCTATGAGATCTAAGGGAGTACCTCTACATGAGTAAAAGAGACCAGGTAGCAAAGAAAACAAACATCCCTAAATAACAGATCAAAAATGAAAATGTAACAAGCTACCAGTTAAAAAACAAGCTATTCAGAAATTTGAAGGATTTTAAAGCCCCAACTTCATAATGTTCAAAACATCATACGGTTCATTGACTGAGGCATCATTTAGTCTCTTTCACAAGCACAATTTCCACCTCCCTATCATCTCACAGGCATCTGTATTTGTAATTTGCTTACGTTATTTGTAGTAGTTCTGTTAATGGATTTACCCTGATTTTGTCCATGAGAATTTGCTCCTTCAGTTTGTTCAAGATAAATGATACAGACTTGACAGAACCATGAATGATAAAATAATCATAAGTTTTACTTTGGTCGAAATAAGCAACTACTCGAGCGTATATAACTTGCTTGAAAGTATGGTAATCTCTAAATATGTAAGATCAATCTGCATATTCCGAAGTTACCCTGTTTCAAGAAGTGTGAACCAACTGTTTATTTCATACAGTTGTGTTCCTATGAGGATATTATAACTTTTGAAATTCTTCTTCACATCTATGAAGTGCATGAAGACGCTCCGAAGAGTGCAACCACCAACGAAGCCTCTAGCCTGAGTTCACTTCCTGAGAAGAAAAGAGAAGTCTAGCCAGATAGAGAAGTCTTAGATAGTGCAGCATAGCTAGAGAACAGACACTGCTACTTGACATTTGCCAAAAGAAGTATGCATTCGAGCCAAACCAAGGCCATTAAATTTTGCTCCAACTCTTAGACCAGTAAAATGCACAGTGATGAAGAACTATGCCTATCTGAAATTTGCACCATTATTTTTGTTTCTCTAACCGGCAGCGGGTTTTAACCATTTGTAGTGCAGTATGACGTGATAAGAAAATATTATGCCTTCATAATGGAAGGAAGGTGGATTACAAAACCAAAGCTCCAATCTGATGCAGCCAAAAGATATATCTGATTAATTAGGATATGCTCATAACCATTGGAAATAGAACTCTATTGAACCTGCATCCCCCGCCATAGACGTGAAAATTACAATCATACGATCACAATCCTGGATCATGTGCTGATGGCTTGGGTGGGGGTGTCAAAATAAGGTACTCCCTCCATTCCATAATGTAGTGCGCTCACGCTTTTCGAGATTTAACCTTGACCATAAATTAGACCAATAATACATAAATCATTTTACTGAAGACTTATCCTTTGAAAACTTCTTCCTAATACAAATTCAAAGGTATCTGTGATGCTCCTGCTGCAGTCGCCCATGTTGGTTAAATGTATGGTCAAAGTTAAATCACGAAAAGCGTGGACGCACTACATTATGGAATGGAGGGAGTATTAAACAACAGATGAAAATATGATCTATGAGTGCGCAAGAATACATAGCTCTCAATTTTTTTCATGGTAAAATCTTCAATGATTTTTTTCCTTTTGTGCATAAGAAGAAAAGGCTCATGGTTGTACACTGAAGCCAGATACTGGACATAAGAAGAAAACTGGGCATAAGGAAATCTGATATAGATTTGCTTAAGCAGGCAAAGCTGTAGGCGAGGATTCTACACACCTTTTCCACGAACCTGATCGTTACTCGTTTATAAACTTGATTTATATATTGGAAACAAAAAGTGACTAAGTGCATGGAAGAGACCGCATTGGTCTTTAAGTAGAAATAACTATAAGTACCATTGCACGCACATCTTCCCCAAACCTGTTGACAAATGCAGTAGAAATATATTTGTTTGTAAACTTTAATTTCGGAAATTATAGCCACAAACATCAAAATGCCAGTTGAGTCGTTGCTGAACTGGTCGTATTAGAAACCCATGTAAAAGAAAGGCCGCCACTTTGCCATTTGTACCACCCATAAGGAATAACAAAAATAAGAAACTAAACATTTACTCCCTTCATAATCTAATATAAGAGCATTTGGATTACTAAAATAGTGATGTAAACGCTCTTATATTAGTTTACAGAGGGAGTATATAGCTTAATGTATGGCCCGGCAAAAATAAAATAACATAATTTTTCATCAAATAATGAAGGTGAGAAAAATAAAGAAGCACTGCAAGTTAAAATGTATTCCCTCCGTCCGGGAAAAGTTGTCCCCATGAAGTTTTTGCAAAAAACCCCTCGAAGCAACTCCGACCGAACCCGCAGTCCATCATCCCCTTCGACAGCTCCGCTCGTGCAGCTCCACCGCTCCCCCGCGACACCGCGCAGCTCCACCACGCCGCGCCGCCGCGACCCGCAGCTCCACCACGCCCCTCCGCCGCGACCCGCAGCTCCACCACGCCGCGCCAGCGTGACCCGCAGCTCCACCGCTCCCTCCATCCCTGCCCGTCGATTTGTTCCCTAAAATACTCACCTTTCCCTATCACTGCCCGCGACGAGGCCGAATGTGTACCACTCCAGCATCCCCGGCGCGGCGTACAGCCTGAGGAAGAGGCAGTCGTGGGCGGCGCGGAAGGCGCCGTCGGCCTCCACCAGCGCCTCGATGTAGGTGTTGGAGCCACCGGCAAAATTTCAAATTGGGAAGAGCAAAATCTCACCTTTCCTTTTCCGGCGGATATGAAGGCGGCTCTCTCCTCTTCATAGGGTACGTGCAGAGCACACCCCTACAGGCTCTCTCCTATGAAATCTTGTCTAGCTAAATTTAATGGTCTCGCTGCTCCCTGCTCAATTTTGGTGCCTGTGGTGTCTCGAGTCTGAATTGGAAATCAGAACCAGTTCCATAATTTTCAGTTTGTAAAATTTCACTGAATTTTACTGTATGAGACAGCCTCTATAATTTTCAGCTCCATAATTTTCAGTTTGTAGAGCTGGAGGTCAGATTCAGCTCCATAATTTAATTGAATTTTATTGAGAGAAGTCATATACTCCCTCTCTCAGTTCTTCTGCTGCATGGCCATTCCTTAAAGAAACACGACACAGCAAAATTCAGAGGAACATCCTCAAGCCCTTGTTCTTATTCTTATTCTGTAATCTAAATTACTCACTGAATTTTCATTCTTATTCTTACTGTCAAAATTCAGAGTTGGGAGTAGTTGTTGTTGACTAAAGGTTATGCCCCCAATGCCAATATTGACAGGAGTAGTAAGAGTAGAAGAAGATTACTGTATTCACTGAATTATTTTTGACAGTAGTTGTTGTTAACTAAAGGTTACGCCGTCGACCAATTCACATTGCTGGCGCCGCTGTCCCACCGATGGTCAGCACAGTGCCCATCTCCACCGCTCCCCCGCGCAGCTCCATCCCCTCCTGCATGTGGTCAGTTCAGTTCTACTTGAAATTTGATACGATGCTTTCGTTGAGTCTCAAGTACAAAGGGTGGGGGTACATATAGGTTGCCAGCGCAACGAGACAGGAGTCGTGGAGCCGATCGTGTGCTCGATCGTGGGAAGGTGGAGGAGACCGAGTCCACGGTCTAACACTACTGTTTCCCCCATTCCATTACAGTGTTAGTGTTGATGTCTGTTGTGTTTACTGAAAAAATAGTCTTTGGTGTGATGTCTGTTGTGTTCTCCACTGAAAAAAGTAATCTGATTGTAGCACTGGAGTAGTCACAAATGCCATTTTCCCAAATTTGCACTGGAGTAGGCATGCGGTGCTGCTATGTGTGTTGGAGTAACAGCTCTGTAATTGTATGACACTGAATGTGTGGAGTAACATCTTTTACATCTCGGTTTTGGTCAAAACTGAATGTTGATTGCTTGCATCATCTACTCTGAATGATTTATACTGACAACTTCAGCATTTGTAGACTTTGTGTTCCGGCAGCAGCTAAAAACCCTACATCTTGTCTCTCCGTTTTCAGAAGCTGTTGTTTCAATTGTTACTGAACCTTGTTAAGTTTTAAACAAAATGATTACTAGTGCATCTAGGAATCATTTAAGTTCTGCTGCTATATAAAGTGGTGCTGCTATATGACCATGCTGGAATATGCATTTACATAGACTGACTGATGGCTCAATATATTCTTGACTTTGTTACTGTATTTATCTAGAGACTGGGAGTATATCACCATGTCCTGACTTCGTTACTCTTGCACTCACCTATGCTGCTCTTGCACTGATTTCAGCTCCCTCTCTCAGTTGTTCTGTTGCATGACCATGTATAGATAGAAGTTGTTCCCTGTGGTCCAAATAGGTGAGCGAGCCATCCATCGAATTGCCCGCAAAAATCAAAATGTAACTAAGATTGTTCACTTAAACTTCACTGTACAGCAACTTAAATTTTGTGCATCTACTGTTTACTCCACTGTACATGTACAAACTTGAATTTGTGTGACATGATCTTCTGTTGGTTGCTACTCCACTGGATATTGACTGAATAGACTAAACTGTAGGATAGTGGTGCTGGTCCATCTAGAGCACTACTCCCATTTTTGCTCACAATTATTCTGATAAGGACTACTCCTAGTAACAAAACAGATCATTTACTGAAAATAGCTCTACATTTCTTCTTTCTAATGGTTGTTCCTTTAGCAATAGCTCTACATTTACTGAAAACAAACTTGATGTACCGAGAAGAAAGTTGGGCATTGTTTACTGAAGATAAACTTTATCTACTAAAAATAAACAATCACTGATCAGCAGCAGTTCTCGTCACCATGATAAGACAAGCTAGATGCTCTATTTTTAATTAACAGTAATCCATGATCAGCAGCAGTTTCTTTCACTAAATTTCAGTTAACAGCAATCCATGATTTTTTTTTGACAATGATCAGCAGCAGTTTCTTTCACTAAATTTCAGTTAACAGCAATCCATGATTTTTTTTTTGACAATGATCAGCAGCAGTTTCTTTCACTAAATTTCAGTTAACAGCAATCCATGATTTTTTTTTGACAATGATCAGCAGCAGTTTCTTTCACTAAATTTCAGTTAACAGCAATCCATGAATTTTTTTTGACAATGATCAGCAGCAGTTTTTGTATTAAAATTAATGTACTCCATGAATTTTAAGTTAACAACTGAATTTACTCCATGATTGGCATTGTCATGATTCAGTTAACAGTAAATCAACCTCACTAATTTTCAGGAACAGTACTCTGACGGAGTACCTTCTTTCAGAGTGCAGAGAAGCAAAATTGTTCTGATCAGCAGCAGCACAGCACAGTCACTTGGATCAGAGGAAGAGGAACATCAGCAGCACGGGAAGAGGAGCAGCAGCAGCGGCAGCACGGGCAGAGCTCCTCCGGCGGCAGGGGAGAAGCAGCCGCACGGGCGCACGAGCAGAGAAGGAGCAGCACGGCCGGGGTTGGCAGCGGCGGCTGGGGTTGCCGCGAGTGCGAGGAACTAGTCAGGGATGCGAGGAGGGCGATGAGGAGGAGGCGCCCGTCGAAGTGGTCGCCTTGGAGGAGCAGCCGCAGGTGGGCGGCGGGGCAGCGACGCTGGTGGGCGGCGGCACAGGTGGGCGGCGGCGCAGGTGGCCGGCGGGGCAGGGGAGCAGGTGGGTGGCGGCGCAGGTGGGTGGCGGCACAGGTGGGCGCCCGCTGTTTCTACGGCGGCT
The DNA here is from genome assembly GCF_018294505.1 of Triticum aestivum. Lineage (NCBI taxonomy): Eukaryota > Viridiplantae > Streptophyta > Magnoliopsida > Poales > Poaceae > Triticum > Triticum aestivum. The sequence goes on along the minus strand of NC_057811.1, from coordinate 248,125,011 downwards.
GCCGACGGCCGCTTGGTCCAGCCGTGGTCGAAGGAGGAAGAAGCAGAGGTGAGGGGGGATTAGCACGAGATTTAAAATCAGAAGGTTTTTTTTGCAAAATTAGAAATGAACTGAGCTGGGGACAACTTTTCCCGGATGGAGGGAGTATCTCACAAAATTTCAAAAAAGAAATTGTATCTCACAGACTAATTAGTCTGCCGCTTAATTGCGGTGTATATTTAAAAACTTATTTCCATTCAGATCCAACATGCAAGTTTCTTTTTCTAAACAATTAGAAGTAAGTGATCCAAAGACAGAAAGTAGGAGCCAAGTTGACTCTTGCAACTCATTGGCAAATGAAAAGGCAAGAGGGAAACCATATCTAAACTGTTATGCAGTTTCAGTTCCAGAAAATTTAGTACCAAGCATTTGCGAAGTTTTAGCACCCAATTAAGAAGCTTTAATAGTATGTTTGACAGAATTTATTCGCATAAGAAATAGTAGACTGGCCGCATAGAAAATATAGATATAAGAATGTAAACACAGAGAGGATCTTCTTGCGTCCGCTTGCCAGTCCAATCCTAAATATCATATGCAGGGATGCATAACAATTAGGTAGAGAATTCAACAACTAATTTAGAAGGGCAGAGAACAAAATCTTTAACACAACCGTTAGAAGGTGCCATTTATTTATTTCCATTTAAGAAGGAGAATAACACTGTTCTTAACTGGATGGCAGTGCTTATATTTAGATACAGAGAAGGATCCACGGGTGTGCAGTATTGTGGCTATATTACTCTTTTGGATGCCAAGCATTTGAGCCGGAAGAGACAACAGAATATTAGGGATGACATGGATAGAATTCTAGCTTGTACATAAAATTCTTTTTAACCTGATTATAATGTAAAGTTAGATATAAACATTTTAGAAAAGCATGACCAGAGTTGTACAATATTTTGTACAAATATTATTAGTATTGCCTATCATAGTAAGCCGTCCATGTTTCTTTGAAGTACAAAACTACTACAGACTAAAGGAGAGCCAATTCTAGAATCTTATCACTCAGCTGTGATTACAATAAGCTCAGTAGTTGCTCAACCCCTCCGCTCCAACTCTAGAACAACCAGTCCTGCAGTAATCAAAATAGACCAACCAAAATGGCTAACTCCATAAGCCCAAATGCACACACCAAAATTTGAGAAATCCAAAACTGATTAAGAAAACTAAGCCTACTCCTCCAAGCCACCAAACATAAGATGGCCATCAGGCAACGGTTGAGAGAACATGGCAGAATTAGATTCATGTGGAAGTTAATTTCCATGGGTTCTCCAAATGACAGAAAACAACACAATTCAAGAATGAAAACAAATGACGAATTCTTTCATGAAAACACATAGAATCTTTGAGTGCATCAGATCACATACTAAACACATTAACATGAGAGATGAGTCAATTAAAGGGAGAAATAGGGGACGAGAAGTGGAGGATTCGACCGGGCGGCGCTGGTAGGGGGAGATTGGCACAAGAGGTAGCAGGTAAGGTCAACCGTCATGCCATCGCTCCCAGATCTCCGGTTTCTCTTGTTCAATCCTCCTCGCAGCCGCCGGTGCCCTCTTCCGCCACAAGCGCTGCTGCCAAGCCCGCTTAGAGGCATGAAGGCACTGCAGCGCCGGGGAGGCATCCGTGGAGATGATGCGACGCGGATCCTAGGCTGGTCGCGACGGGCGGCGCAAGTCAGAAGAGACGGGGTGGAGGTGGTGCCCAAAATGTGCGCTCGACCAGCAGGCTACCGCGATGAGTAGATTCGGTGCGGCGCAGAGAAGGCGGGGCCAAAGGCGGCGCAACGCCGTGCGGCTCCCCTCTCGATCTTGCTCGGTAGTGACAGGGGAGATGTTGGTCATGGGTTGAGTGGGAGCTAGATCGAGAAAGAAAGGAGATCGAAGTGGAGGAAGAAGATAAGGCGGCGGTTGCACGAGGAACATACTACTCCCTCTTCCGATATATTTGTCGCTCGGAATTTTCTCCGACCAGGTGAAAACGGGAAAAAGTACCGAACTATCCGCCGGCCGCCTTCCTTCGCTCCAATTGAGAGCCCGAGGTCAGCCGCTCCTACGCCGTCCGCCACAGCTCCAGTGTCCTTCTCAAATTGATCCACAGCTCCAATCCTCTGCTGCTCCCCTGCTCCTCTCGAGTTGATCCACAGCTCCAATCCTCTGCTACTCCGCTGCTTGATTTTGGCTCTGGTCCTCTGTTGTTCGCCTTGAGCCCGAAGTCCGCCGCTGCTCCTGTCGGCACATGGTGCTCGTCACTTGTTGCCTGTAGTGTCCCTTTCGCCTGGTTCGAGACCTGAATTTTTGTGTGAAAATCCCACAAGATTGAAGTGATTTTAAACTGAAGTTTTCACGTCCCTCATAAGTGCAAAAAGAGAGTAACTGTTGCAGGTTCTACTGCTCGATACCTTGGTTTGGGGTGATTGGAGGAACAGATACTTAGTACTCCCTCCGTAAACTAATATAAAAGCGTTTAGGTCACTATTTTAGTAATCTAAACGCTCTTATATTAGTTTACAGAGGGAGTACTTCAGTTTGATTGGAGTGGTCTGCTGATTGAAGTACTTGGTTCTTCAACTTTATCCTCTGTTGTTGTTCCTCTTGTCTGGTTCATCAAGTAAATTGTGGTCGGATTCTGAAGATCACACTCGAGCAAACGGTTACTCTGAATGTTCCACAGCAGAAAATCAATCACAGGAATAGCAACAACAGCAAAGGTCAATTGTGTGAACTGCAACAACAACAAGATCAATTGACAAATTAAGAGTAGGTGCGTTGCTCCATTTTCAGTAACAGTATTGTTGTCACAGTGACTTGCTTTCCATTTAACTTGATTTACTGTTAACTTGACATTTCTTGATTTACTGTTAACTTGATATATATGGGCAGTTTAAAAATGTTCACAACAGGCAATGTATGGTCAGTATAAAAATGGTTGATTTACTCCATTTTTAAAACAACTGACACAGTTACACATTTTTAAGGCAACTGACACGGTATTGTCAAACTTATATGTTCAGTAAGGTGCTCTGCTGAATTTATATGGTCAGTGAGGTGCTTTGCAAAAAATTTAAGCAACAAATTTAGTTAGGTGCTTTGCTGAGTACTCCTAGGTGGGAGATAAACATGTTGAGTACTCCTAGGTGGGAGTACTCCAAAGAATACAGATAAATGCCAAAGGAGTAGTGCTGATATGTACTTCTATAGTTTCTGTCAGAATATGTATGAACGACCAATGTGTCAAAAAGAACAGACAAAGTGAGTTTTCTAGTGGCATCTGACACAATGCAAGATTTTACTGTACCTGTGCAAGATTTTACTGTACATGTGTAATTGCTGACACAATGCAACACTCAAAAGAGAGATTTATAGTGGCATGGCTTGCACTACTAGAATTCCATGAGTAGCAACTGTGCAAAAAGAGGTGCAGCATAATACTACTAGGGCTGGTTTTGCTTTTTAGTTAAGGACAGCAAGGCAACTCTTGTACTCCAAATTAAGACTTGTAAGGAAGTTGGGTTTCTGCAGTACAAAAAAATACTAGTCGATACAACAAATACAACAGATGGAGTAAAATTTTAAATCAACTTAAGTTACACAATTACTGAATTTATATGCACCTATGTGCATAAAAATTCCAAGTGCTTTAAGCACATTTCTGAATTTATATGCACCTATGTGCATAAAAATTCAGAAATGGGCTTTTAAAGCACTTTACCGAATTAATATGCACCTATGTGCATAAAAAATCAGTTAAGTGCTTTTTAAACCACTTTGCTGAGTTAATATGCATCTATGTGCATAAAAATTCAGTTAAGTGTTTTTTAAACCACTTTGCTGAATTAATATGCACCTATGTGCATAAAAATTCAGTTAAGTGCTTTGGAGGAATTTGAAGGCTATCAGGTTTACAAGCTCAACATAATTTTCCTAACTCTGCAGGCGTGCATGATTGAGATCCTGAACCATGCAAGGGGCAATGGGTATAAAACACCCCATGTGAACAAGGAAAGGCTTGAGGGTCTTGGGCAGCTGATTTTTTGTCGAAAGAGACCACCTGCGCGAACGAATTGCCAAAAAGGACCACCTGCAGATGAATTTGCCAAAAAGGACCCCCTCGGCCGTGGCGGCAGGCGCGGCAGGTGACACGTGGCACCTGCCGCCACGTCAGGAGGTGGCGAGCCCTGCCGCCACAGCAGGAGGCGGCCGCGCGGTGTATAACAATTTTTTTACAGTGCCAGCAGCCGGGACGGAATGGGCCAGGCGCAGTGGGCCATGCCGCCACCGGGCGAGGCGGCCAGCGCTGTGGCTGCCGCTCCTGGCCGACAAGCCCTGCTGTTCGCGGGCCCAGCCGGTGGGCCATGCTGCCACTGCGGCAGGCGGCATCTCTGGTAGACGCAACGGAGATGACCCTGATTCCGACGCTGACGGCGGCGACTCCCTCGCGCGGGAATATGGACGATGATGCCCTGCTTTTGGTTCTTTTGCCCGGGAATCAGTCCTGCTTTTGCTACTTTTGCCTCAGCTGATGCGACGGCACTGTGAGAATCACTCTGGCTATTGCTTGAGCGGATGCGACGGCACTGCGGTAATCAGTCGCTCGCTGCGAGAATCCCATGCTGCGGGAACCTGTTGTGCCGACACTACAGGGATCCTAAAATTTCCCGCCTAATTTTGCCTGTTCGCGCTTATTTTCTCGCCATCATTTGTTGTCTGAGCCTATAAAAGGAGACACCGAGGCTTCGTCCAGCCAACCTCGAAATCGCCATTGCGCAAAGTGTGTAACACATTCTTTCAGTCGGTATGAGTTTGTCTTGCTCGGATCAAAGCATTAGGCCAACGAAAATGAAGAATGCAAGTTTGCCTCCGGGGGTGGCAGTCCTGCGTTGTTGGTGTGGCGATCTTTGCAAGGTGAAGGAGGTGACGGAGAGACAGAGAAAGAAAGAAAGGGCTCGTGAGGCCAAGGCAGCAGAAGAAGCTGGCGATGGAAAAGGAAAATATCCACGCTGGACTCAGTAGATTCGTGTGGTAGTATTTTAAATTTCACAATGGTTTGTATCTTAATTTCTGCAGTTTAATGTAGCTTTATTTCAGTAGCTAAATGTAGCTTTATTTCAATAGTACGATGTATCTTATTTTCAGTTGGACCGTGTCGTAATGAAAAAATATATAGTTTTAGAATAAATTAGTGGCATTTTCTTCCCCTCCACTAATTATCGAACATCCTGCAACAACTACAAAATGAAATTAAGATAGAACATAATCTCATACAATAAGAGAGTACAAACTAATAATGCAAGTACATCTGAATTAAACGGTAGAACTGGAATACAACTTAAAAACTACATGAAGGCATCATCGTCATCCTCCGTCGATGCAGAACTCTTGCCCTTCGAGGATGCAGAACTCTTACCCTTGGATGATGCAGAACTCTTGCCCTTCGAGGATGCAGTACTCTTGCCCTTGGACGATGCAGAACTCTTGCCCTTTGACGATGCAGAACCCGGAAGCGGCGGCATGAAGATATCATCTTCGTCCTCGCTGTCGTCGGTCCATAAAAATGGATGCTTTGCTGCAGTCCTTCTGAAAGTTTCACTCTTCGGCTCCACTACCTTCTTCCACCTTGCATGCAACCTAAGAAGTTCTTTACGTACCTCCTCATAGGTCCTTTCAGGGCACCCAGACCTACGTAATTCGTGAGCCAACTCATTCATTATGGTGTCTCTACCGCTGAGTTTGTCCCATGGAACTATCCTATTGTCCATCCTGAAATCGGTAGCTAGCCTCAGAAGAGTCCTGCTCATCTCAGGGTGAAAACTACGATCGAAAGGATAATGGGACATCTCGACTACACTACACTCGAATGCTTATCCACCTCCATCTGAAGGGGGTTTTATAGGTAGAGAGGAGAAAATGGCGGGAAAGAACGATTGCGGTATGGCGGGAAAGGGTTGCGGGAATATATGGCGGGAAGGGGTTGGCGGGAAACGGGTGGCGGGAACATATGGAGCGAAAGAGTTGGCGGGAAAATATTGAGGGGAAAGGGTTGCGCGAAAATATATTTTTTCAATGTCTAAGATGGGCAATGGTTGCACAGTATTCATCAGCCAAAATTAAAAAAAATCATTTCGGCCTAACTTAAGCCGAAGAGTGAAGCGGGATAGTATGGCGGGAGATATAGGTGGGAAAAATTGTTTCTGACTGGTGCATTTTTAATTCAGCATACATATATGTTTAAATCGGAAAGTCTGATACTGACATATGTAGATAGAATGGGTCGCACACGTGGATAGATGAATCACCCTAGTCGACGACGGCCACCTGGCCTTTCCTTACGACCGAAAGCGACAAGCAATTAGGTGGCCGAGTTACACGAAGACCACGGCCATACTCCACTTCGGCTTCATGTGTCTGCGACTCCTGCGTAGGTGGTGGAATCGGGAATCCTTGTTGCGAACCAGAAGCGTAATTGTAGGCGTATGGTTGTGACTCCGCGGGGATAAAAGATGGGCCAATAACGTCCCCTCCGAAGAACTCTGTAACTAATGATGTAACCATGTCGCCATGATCATGTGATGCTCCCCGGATGCCTGTGTTGAGGCCACGTTCGGTGTCCTCATCGTCCCAATTAACATCAGGTATGTCCTGCACATAGAAACATTGTAAACAAACTGTTAGAGGATAATATATGATATGATTGTAAATGCATTAAAATGTAAACATGACTACCTGATCAGATCCCTTGCCTGTACTGTCTGGCCATTGTACGTGGTACTTGTTTAAATCTGGTACACGAGTCTCCTCGGGCATGGAGATCCCTCGCGTGGAGAGATATGACTGAGATCCCTCACCTTGGGTGTATGCGTCATATCCTGTGTACGCATATGGGTTAGGGGAAAGAGTCTGCTCGGGCATCGAATCCAAGCCCGTGCCATGGTCCTGAGATGTCTGCCCCTGATGAAGCTGCACCGAAGAAGAGCGATGCAGTGGCAGAGATGAGTCATGTCATGGCAATGTCGTTCTAATACTCGGACCCTCGCCCCACTGCCCATGGCTCGTACGCGCCTCGCTCGGTCTGGACGACGGCGCCGCACTCGGTCTGGCTGACCTCGCTACCGGCATGTTGTACGCTCCAGTGACAACATTGTCGCCTCTACCGCATCTGAACTTTGTTGCCATGTATTCTTGAAAACATTTCTGGAATGACTTGCGAGCTGGGCCCCGAGCCGGCATGCTTTCCGCAGCCATCTGCCCTACTTCGTTGCAACTTTCAAGCTGAACAATATTTGGATGTTATTTGGTTGAAATGATGGACCTAAAAAAGTTACAAGTGATTACCATCTGGTCATGATAGTAAGCTGCATGCAGCTCAATATGTCTCTCCGCCTGCTCCTCCTGTGTGAGATGTGTTGGTATAGTAGCTGGCTAACTGGCCAGGCTAGTACGTGTGTTGACGCAGTACCACTGCTTGTACGCTTGATCTGTACTTCCATCGTACGGTCTGCAAAATTAATTAATTACATAAACCGTTGTGATGAAAGCAAAGCATCTTCACGCATCGTATGGTCATCGTAATAAAATAATGTAAATAAAATGTACCTAAGTTGATGCACTATATCAGCTAGCGCTTCATTTTCCCACTTGTGTACCCATTGAATGTTGTGTTCCCTCCAATCGTATAAACTCCAACCCCTGCCCATATTGGTTAGCCTGCAAATTATGTAACAAAGTGTGAGTTTAGTAAATTAAAAAAGACACTAACTATTTATGGATGTCACATCTTACTTATGAGTTTCCTCATCAATATGTCTTGGAAAAGGTCGTGGAATCTCTTGATAGAGACCGAACTGTCTCATTACATGCTCTGGGTTGTAAGGCTCAACATACCACAGGAACAATAAGTTGCAGCGAGTCAGCCAGAATGTACTATCGCTCAACATGCCTGTTGTGATGGGTCGAATATCAAAGACCATTTGTATCTGGTCCTGAGTCCACGAGTTCCATGTGACTTCTGCCTCATCAAGTATCTCAAACTGCTGGTGGTACATAGGGTAACAATTTTTCGTAATATCTGGAGACCAACGTTTCCGTGCCTTTGTCCACCTGGTGGCCATAGTTGCACTGCTGCCCTCGCTAAAGTCGTATGGGTGTACAGGATTTAGTATATGAGGTCGTCCTACAGGGAGGTATTCGCAGGACCACAACTGTAGAAACTCGTAGGCGACACAAAGTAACGGAGCTTTTTGTGCGAAAGAATTTTTTTGTGTGGCATCACACAAGCCTCTATATGTATGACATAGCATGGCAGAACCGAAGTTGTATTTTGGCTGCTCGGGTAAAGGTTCATCTACCATATTCTCTGCAATGTAGATGAGACCAGGGAGAATTACGTCCCCGTGTGAATTTGGAAACGGAGTCCCGAGGAGCCACAACAAATACGCAAACAGTGTCTTTTTCTCGTCTCATCATCGGCGAAGCTAGATAAAATACGAAAGCTATCACGAAGCCAGGCGAGTGGGATGCCCCGAGGGCCACTAGAACGTTGTGATTCTGGCATTGCCATCCCAAGACGAGCTGCTATATCTAATGTCCAAGATGGAGACACTCGTGGAGAGACTAACGACTCACCTCTAATTGGTAGAGCAGTGATCATAGAAACATCTTTCAGTGTAGGTGCAAGCTCCCCACAACGAAAGTGAAAGGTGTGGGTTTCAGGTCTCCACCGGTCAATGAGGGATGTCAAAAGGGATGGGTTCGAACGTAATTAGTTGTCGCATGATGTGAGCCTAGCAAAACCTTGTAGTCCATAAGCGTCATGGTGAGCAAGGAAAGAATTGTGTATTGGCCATGTTTTCTTTATGGTTCGAAGTCTGAAAGTCCGATAATCATGCTTAGTATTTGGGTTCAAAAATAGGTGGCAACGGTGGCCGGCGTCATGGGGCCCCTGCAAAAGCACTGGCACTTCAGCCATAACCTGCACACAAACATACAAATATAAATTATGAGGAAGATACAAATACAAATGCAAATCAAAATTAACTTAAAAAATACAAAGAGATACAATTTACATTAATTATCTGAAGTTAACATCATGAGTACAATAATACAAAGAGATTCAATTTAAATTTAATATAAGTACACATAACGAGTACAAATATAAATAGACATAGCGAGTACAGATATATCAACATCATGCAGTGTTGTTGGCTCGATACGGGCATTCTCTGCGTGAATGTCCAGGACACCTGCAAATGCGGCATCGCCTTGGTTCTCCCATCTAGCTATGGTCCATGTCATTGCGATGACGCCTAGACTGACGTCGTTCCTTTGCGGTTCTCATCAAGTCGGCGTCCGGAACCCATTTCGACCCATCTGGCCATAACATTTTGTAGTTCATATCAATGCCCCAAGCCCAGAACTCACCGTTCCAAGTGTTGTACAGATTGTACATGTTGAAGTACGGCGATATGTATGGCTCGACACTGATTTTTTTTATCAGCAGCCGCCCGGAGCACATGACTGTAAGGGTAGCCCTCAAGCTTGGGCTTATTACAAGTGCACTCATAGGACGTTGGGCTGAGGGTGACAACTTGCTTTTTTGATCCTCTGTGGTGACCCTTAACGCACTTGGCTCACACATTGACCTCCCGCTTATTCCTAAGTGCGTCCACTTTCCTGCAGCCATGACTTTGGGACTTCTTTGCTTTCTCGTCCAGATGTCTTTGCATCTTCTCAGACCATGGCTTGTTCAATTCAACTTGTGCATTGGCGACGGTGACCCTGTCTGCAAAGTATGACAGGGCCCGGTTCCAAGTTTCCTCAATTAGGGCTGTGATAGGCAGTGCTCGCACCCCTTTAAGAACACCATTGTACACCTCTGACATGTTGCTGCTCATTATTCCATACTGAGCCCCGGTGTCGTGAGCCTGCGCCCACTTGTACAAATGAGGGCAACTCTCGCCGATCCACTGGCTCAAATTTATGGGCGTCCTACGACCCGTCCGGTCTTCTCTCTACGGCAAGGCCGCACGGTCGATCTCACCATTGATACCTGCCCAGATTGCATTCATTTTGGCTTCAGTTTTTTGCATGCACATCCTCTTGAATAACTTGAACCAATCCTTGTTTTTGAATTTGGAGTAAAAGTTTGCTGCCAAATGCCTCATGCACCACCTTCCCTCTAGATCAGGCCAGCCCCACTCTTCTTCCGACGCCTTAATTATGTCAAGAGCGCTTAATAATCCAGTGTTGCGATCAGAGATGATGCAAACACCTTCACGCTCTTTCACGACGCCCATCTTCGTGCAACTCAGGAACCACAACCAGCTATCTTTGTTCTCGCTCTCGACTAGTGCATATGCAATAGGAAGAAGCTGATTATTTGCATCCACTGCAATTGCCACCAATAGTGTGCCCTTGTACTTTCCAGTGAGAAAGGTACCATCAACTGATAATACTGGGCGACAGTGCCTGAAGGCTTGTATAGTCTGGGCGAATGCCCAGAATAAGCGGTCCAGGATTAGCTCACCCGGGTTCATTGGGTTTGGACGTTCTCTCCGCCAAACTTGAGCCCCCCTATTAGCACTTGCTATCTGATGAAGCATTCTGGGGGCATAAGAATAGGCCTCCTCATAGGTTCCATACAAGTTCTTGAATATATTTTCCTTCGCACGCCTAGCCTTGCTGTAGCTGACAGGGAAGCCAATTTGATCTTCTGCATCTTTTTGCAAAGCCCTAACACCGTTGAGACTTCCCTGCACAATCGTTTCCATCGTCTGTGCCACATATCTTGCTATCACATTGCAGTGATTTGAAAGAGCCCCAGTTTGATCACAGCTATGCTCCACTATTTTTGTGATATGCCATGACTGACATACCCCAGGCTTCAGTCTAGCGAGAACTCTTCCGCGGCAACCATTCGCGGAGTGGATGCATATGACCTTCAACTCTTTTTTATCAGATTGCTTCACTCTATGCTGGTGGTGGAGGGCGATTGCATAGCTATCTATTGCCTGGTAAGCAGACTTCTTGTCTGGGAAAACCTGCCCAACCCCCAGGCTCCCCGCTCCTAGGCCAGAAACAGAGTGAAATTCATTGGTGATGCTCATATCCTGTAAAAACCCAGGTTGCAGTGCCACCGCGACCGCCCTCTGAGGAGGAACATCTTCTTCTTCGCTTGAGTCCGAAGACGCGGAAGAATGATCATCATCGTCTAGCGCCTCCGGCAATCCCTCCACGTGTTCGCTTAGGTCAACGGCCGCATACCAATATCCTGTGTCATACATAGGCTGGCCGCCCGTCGGTTCCGATGGGCCGACGCTAGTGGCTGATGTGATTGCCAACTCGACCTCACCACCCCTGCTACTGCATCCAGCAACATCAGTGACTGAAATGAAGTCCACGTACACCATCGGCTGACCATACATTGAGTTATTGGGATTGCTTGCAAACCTCATGTATGACCCCCCACGACTGATCACCTGTGACAGGCCGCAACCCCAACGGGTAACTGTCCCATCATTTCCTCCGTCAACGACGAAGGCCTCCATTGTCATTTTTCCCCCTGCATCCCTGGGCCAAACACCGCTCGGATGCACCTTCTGACTGCTGCGTAATCCACGTTGACCATGTCTCTCACTACAACTATAGTCGACTCGCACAAGGACACATCCACCCCAAAAGGACTGTCGTGTAAGACGTTCCCACAATACACTACTAAATTTTCCACAATACCTAACCAACATACATGTTTACATTTCAAATAATTAGTAACTGAACATTTAGTAGTTGTACGATGACATCATTTACATATCATACGACTAAAATAATAACCGTATTTTCATTACAAATATTCGGTTTGTTTTTAGAACCATTTGCTTAGACTTTAAGGGGTTGTTTGGTTAACGGGTATTTAGGGATCTATTTTTTCTCAAACTCGTCTACGAGCGTAACAAACTAAAAATCTGTTTGCTTTTCTCTAACTACCCAAAAAATATCCTAAACTGGTTCTCGTAACATGCAAAAACTGAGCTTTTGGAAAAACGACTATTAGTAAAAACTGGTTTTCTACAAAATTTTCTGACAACAGGTTATGACAAAACCGAGGGTAATTACTCGCTATCCAAACAACCACTAAACATAATAGTACGATAATAACATTTTAATATCATATGAATAAAACATTTAATTTCTTCCGGCTTTATATAATTTTTTCATATCATACGATAACAATCATTTATTTACAAATAATAATATTTGCAGCGGCATGCACATTATTCACAACAGTACATCAATATAAAAAATATTAACAGAATTACGACGTCATTTTATACCTTAGCTCCAATATGGATGTGCTTGCGAATGCAATTAAGCGTCAAAATATTTCGAATAAATATCCGTCACCAATACTATATGAACGGAGTCAACCTATTATCACATGAACATCAATATTACACACGGATTTTTCTTTCTGCTATCAAAAGTATGAAAATAGAACTTGCATGTATGTGGTCATCACCTCGAAAGGGACAGCGAAGATGGAAACACAATTTCTTCAATCACGTCATCTCCTCCTTGTTTGCTACGAAGATGAATTACTTTACCTAATTACATATATCATTAAGTGCATTAGCACCAAATCTTAACATATAAAATTTAGATTACTGCGACATAACAAAGTAGACCTACGGTTTCCTAACCATAGACTTATTAATAAACATACCACATGAAATAACATACCACATGCAATGAACAATTACATTGCAATTTTTTCTTAATTACCGTATTAAGAGCTTCTCGCATGTCAATACTAATGGACGCAACTAACATTGATACAACATCTTCAACCTACTCTTCTAAAAAAATATTATAAATGTTGTATGTGTCGTCTGAAATTTTTTCTAACCTCTAAGCACTAACATCGCATAGCTAATGACGAGCTAAAAGACTAACTAATTACCACCGTGCATGCACAAAAAAATCCAAGTATTGCAAAGCTCATACCTTGATCTCCCCCTTCATACTTCCCTTTGTACGGCAAATCCTACTCCAGAAACTCCAAATGAATCCTCCAAGTGCTGAAATAATGCCTAAAACAACATAGAATACACACTTAGGAACTAATAAAACAGAACAAAAACATCATGCATGCGAACGAAACCAACAAAAATGGATACATCTTACCTTAATCTAACTTTTCTTCAACTTCGCCATCTTCAAAATCGAACTCTAAATCGCCCTAAATCACGAGTGAAAGTGCCTACTGAGCTTTTCTTTCTCTCTGTACTTAGATACTTAGAGAGCAAAGGAGAGGAATGAGGCCACAGAGAGTATGCTTGCGCACGGAGCAGAAGCATGGCATATAAAAAGAAGAGGATCCCTGTAGTGTTGGCAGATCAGGTTAAAACCCATCCTACTGCAGCCTCGGATTCCCGCACCGAGTGAGTTAATTCCCACAGTGCCGTCGCGTCCTCCGAAGAAAAGCAGTGCTGAGTGACTGATGCGGTCGCATCCACTGAAGCAAAAGCCAGCAGAGTGAGTGATTACCGGGGGCATATGAATCACCTCACAGCATCAGATTCCCGCCCGTGGAAATCAGCGTCGTCCGCGTGGGAATCATCGCCGTTTGCCACAGCAAAGTTTGTCGCACCGCATGCAGCGGCAACAGGGTTGCCGCCTCGTGGAGCGGCGGCATGGCCCGCGATCTCGGCCAGCGTGCAGCACGCGTTGTCGGCCTGGGCGCGGCAGCAATAGTGGCGGCCGCCTCGTCCTGTGGCGGCGTGGCCCACACGCTCTGGCCCGTTCCGTCCCGGCCACGGAAACACGTTCTGGGCTGCTGGCCGCCTTGCAGCATGGCGGTAGGGCCCGCCGCCTCCTACCATGGCGGCAGGCGCCATGTGTCGGCTACCGCGCCTGCCGCCACCGCTGAGGGGGTCTTTTTTGTCAAATTGATCCACAGGTAGTCCTTTTTGTCAATTCATCTAGTCAGGTGGTCCTTTTGGACAAAAAATCTGGGCAGCTACCTCCAAGACTATCATGCCCTCAAGAGGTGTACGCAAAATGCCCTACACAACTTAGGGCTAATTGAGAGGGTTCAGTAATGGAAGATGAGAGTATTGAGGCTCGAATGCTTGTGATGAGGTTGCGTTGCGTGTGATGAGACTGTGCTACTTGTGATGAGGCTTGTTCATATGCTTGACATGAGGCTTGTTCAGATGTGGAGTGTCTGTAGTTCCTTGAGATGAGACTTGTGCAGAGTGTATCCCATGTGAAATTACTCCGTATGTGTAATACTCCATTTTGTGATCATTTTTACTCCATATATTTTTTCTCCATCTTATGATCATTTTTACTCCACATATTTTTTCTCCATTTTGTGATCATTTTTACTCCATATATTTTTTTCTCTATTTTGTGAGACTTGTACGTGTAATCCTTTAGTTTTACTCACTAAAAAAACAACTTACGTGATGATACGTGTTTGTCACAATAGGTCACGTTTTTGTCATGCATGTACATCCATGACGATTTTATGACAGAATCAAGATAGTCATACATGTGTTGTCGTAGAAGTGTTCCATGACAATATCAAAATTATCATCACGTAAGTGTCCACTTCGATGACGATAAATGGCGCGTCATGGAAGTGCTTTCGTCAAGGATAACCGACACGTGGCATCCACCGTAATGGGTCGCCGTTAAGCTATCAAGTTCCGATTTGGATCCGATAACCCGTTAACAGCCCGAACCAATGGGGATTTTCCACGTGTAAAATCATCATTGGCTGGAGGAAACACGTGTCGGCTCCTCGGTGGGCCAGATGTCGTCCGTCCAATGAAGGAGACATGCCTATGATACGTCAACACGTGGCAGGGCCCAACAGAGGCCCATATAGGTTAAAAAGGCCGGCCAATCAAAGGCCCATAGTATTTACTCAGGTACTAATGGGCCAGCCCAATAACGGCCTGTTTAAACATGGCCCATTTACGGCCCGAAGCCAGATCTGGCCCATTCATTATTCACCGAATATTTGGGCCCAATTACGGCCCAGTGACATTTCAGCCTGTTAGAGGTCCGATGTAGACATGGGCCCATTTCAGCCCGGTGTGTCTTTCGGCCCGGGAATGGCCCATGCTACCCATGGGCCATATATGGTCCGATGCGACATCCGGCCCACTAACGGCTCGTGATAAAGGTGGCAACAATTCAGCCCAACGTGACTTTGGGCCTGTTAAAGGCCTGTCGTATAATTCGGCCCGTTGATGCCTCTACTAAGCTTTGGGCCTCTTAAAGGCCCATGATATCAGTGGGCCAACTAAGGCCCGAGATATGTTTCGGCCTGGTAATGGCCCGTCATATAACTGGGCCAGTAATGGCTCAGTCTACATTTCAGCCTGCTGAAGGCCCGTCGACGACTAGTGAAAATTGAGGCCCAACATGCATTTCGGCCTGCTAAAGGCCCATGGTTTCTTCTGGGCCGTAACAGGCCAGCAGAATATTCAGCCTGTTAATGGCCCAAAGCTACATGGGCCCAACTAAGCGCAGGGTCCACTAAAGGCCCAACTAAACTTTGGGTCGAATATAGGCCCGTGTAAGTTATGGGCCTGGCGCAAAGTGTGAAGGCCCCAATGGCCTTTCAGGCCCAAGAAAGTTCCAGGCCGGCCCAATTGTGGCCCGCTAAAATGCAGGCCCGTTAGAGGCGAATGTTTCGGCCCGGCGACTACATCATATTTTTGACGTTTTTTCAGATAGAGAATGATGGCATATACGGTAACTAGTAGGAATTAAGAACAAACCTACTCTATACCATAAAGAAATTATGGCATAATAACTTAGAATAAACCTACACTATACAATAAAGGATTTATGATATATTACATCCACTGGGCATCGAAGTTTGCCACCAGTGATCATAAAGCGCAACGAAGAAGCAGATTACAAAAACTGGGCGCCATTGCAGCATAACAAAATAATACTGAACCAAGACCACTTCCAAAACAGTTCAAGAAAGGTTAGCCTTGCGCGGGAACTGCTACGCAAGCTGCTGAGCAAGGCTGTGAGATTGACCTAGCATGTCGGTCATAGCTTCTAGGTGTAGCTGTTTAGCAATGAGGTTCTCATTGGTGTTCTCCGCAATCTTTCTTAGAGATAGGACATCAAGTCGAAGTTGAGTTACAGAATGCCTTTCTACTAGAACTTGGGACTGAAGAAATCGAACTGATTCAGACAGCGAATTCTGTGAGCTTGTCTGACTGCTAGTCTCAAGTAACTTGAACACTGCATCAAGACAAGACTTTGGGGTTGTCTTGCTATCTTCAAGATGTTTTGCCTTCTTTGCTGTATATGTTGGGTTTGTCTCACAGCCTTCGGCAAACTTGTGCATGCCATCAGGCATATCACCCTAAAACAAACAGAGAGATGACAGGTTTTGCACGTGTATAAACAAAGATGGTAACTGTGCTATCAATTCCATCCAGTTTCAAATTAGAAAATAAAGAGTAAGTTCAAAATATCAATAACATAATTTGGCATTGTTCATAATGCAGTGAGATTCACCACACTACTGGATTAGCATGTCAACAAAACAAGCATAGCTGAAGGGCAAACACAATCGTTGTATCTATTTTGGTTAATGTGCATGGCATGTTGTTCATACCATCAGCCACATCAGTAAGATAAAACAGGAGATGACAACGTGCAAACGTGGGCTGCTTCACCACAAACTGGATTATAGATCCACAAAAATAAGCATACATATAGGGAGTATTGAGTAATGTGCATGGTATGAATAAGGAATTTGGTTTCACAAGTAAAACTTGGATCTTACAGTTGTTGCGAACATGCATTTTGATAGAAACAATAAACTAAACAGCAGTTGACGATAGGGAGTATGAGGAAATTAAACAACAGTTGAGGATAAAGGCTTTAGAAGGACTGACATACATTAATAGTTAACACCGGCTTTATAATGCCATTCTCCATGTCAAGGGAAGGATAACTCAAGAATTTCAGCATAGAATCTTCTTCATAAGCATTGGATGTACTCTACATTTTGTAGAGAGTAATTATAGATATGGTAATACTGGAAGGGATAGAGGATAATGAAGATAAGATGTAGATTGATGCTACATAATCAACTATCAATCCATGGAAGTACAAGTGTTACAAGACAAAATGTACTGACAAGAGCAATGGGCTACACTTCTGCACTGCCATTGCCTATGTATTCAACTTTTTGGTAAGATTAAATATAGATCTGATATTTTTTTAGTAAATGGTGGGAGAGGGAGATAAGATGCAGAATGCTACACAATGAACCAATCTCTCTTCCCATAATATCAGAGTGTTTTGAACACTGGTTTACTATACAAAACGCTGTTATATTATGGGATGGAGGGAGTAGCTGTTAATGTAAGTACAGTGATAGACAACATTCAGTCCTTACAAGAGGACTGCAGAGCTAAACCTCTTCGAAAGCATTGGGTTGATTCTAAATTTATGTAAGAGTCGATATAGATCTTATAATGTTCACCAAATGGAGGATAACAAGGCTAACATGTGCAGTGATGCTACATAATCAACTAGCTATGAAAGTAAGTATGGCCATACAGGGCAAGAGGTACTCACAAGAGCAATGCAGTGTGCAGTATAGTTGCGAGATTCTGTGGTCCCTTGAGAATGAATGTTCTTCTGCAAACAGTTTTCGTACAAGTGAGACGTTAAGGCACATGTAGAAATGTAGTTCAAATTGTGATGTGATATCATAGACAATACCTTACGCTACAGATGAGACCAATGTGTAACAAGATTATTCCAGTCACTGTCTGATAAATGTAGCACCGGAGACTTTACAGAAATTTCGTTTAGAGGCTTGCCATGGAAGTGCACTTGCCTCAGGTAGGAACGATACTTCATCAATGAGTGCTTGAAAAGCGCAACCAACCCTTGCTCGTCTTGATTATCCAGTTTGGTCCTTGCCTATTTAAAAGAATGAAATCTTGTGTTTTCTGTCAGCAGAAACATATGTGGTAATTACCATGAATAACATTAGTACATTACTTACGTGTAAGTTGCGGAGGAAGATTGGAAATTGTTCTTTGTCTGTGGTATAATCTTTCCATGAAGGAAAGATGCGCACAAAGTTCCTGACGACAATATAAGCTTCGTCTCCTAAACTGGGAAGAAGTGGAACATGAGTCCTATTTGCTGCAATTGGGGCTCTCTCTCGTTCAAAAAGGGATTTGGCAACTGGATTTGATGTACTCTTTGCTGGAATGGGGGTTTTGTGTCGTAGAGCTGGTGCTATGTCAACTGGCATCATCATACTGTTTGCTGCAGTTGGGGTCTGCTGAGTTGGGTCATCAAAGAGTCTGCTAAAGTTGTGGCCGTGTTTTCTGGGTCTGGTGAAATTGCAACTACACCTAATGGGCTATTTGATTTATCAGGTGTCACTACCTTTTCCAAATACTTTGTTCGTGATCCTCCGCGATCAGCAATCACCCTCTTCCTTTTGAACGTCTGATACACAGTAACAACATTTGAATGGATAAATATGGTATGATGACAGATGGAATATGTACTGAAAATGGATAGGCAGGGCGTATTCACATAGACGATGTGTAAACTAAGCTAATGGCAGTTTAACAAAGTAGAAGCAATGCAAAGCATCGGTTGCAAGATATGTGTGACCAATATAACCTTGGAAAGTTAGAGAAGCACCTTGATGGGTGAATAAGATAGGCATTTGTCTCGGACTCCTCCACTAGGGAGCTACATTGACTTAGGTCTCCCTATATCTAGCTTAGAATCATTGTTAGGATCATATTCTGAGCATGAATCTGTAGGTGGAGAGCGTTTGCATTGCATTGCATCCAGACTTGATTTCAGTCCCTTAATGCCAAGTTTGACAGCCATGGCATTGTTTTGCTTTATTCTTTTCATGCACACAAGCTCATAATCATTATGATGTTGTTCAATATCTGAGATTCATGAAAACATAAAAAGTAGTCAGATTATTTATGGAATGCATTGCGGATTCAACTCGAAGAGTGTCTCCCTACAAACCCCTATGTTTACAAAGTTCACCCCCAACCGTGCTGACCAGAACACACAAAGAAATACAAACAGCTTATGTCTCTATAATAGGCAGACACACATTTCGAAACTGAAGTAGGAACATTAGAATCATATCAAATTCGTATTTGAACAAATAAACTAAGGAATTATGAGTGGCATAATGTTTAGCTTCAAGGGTGGAGTGCTGGTAGTGCGACACAAAGCAAGTAGGCAGATTGTATTCCATGTAAAAGATCGTAGTCTATATAAAAGGTGGATATGACACTTTCTTTCTATACAATGCAGTGTTCATTGCCCACACATGATGGAAGAGATCACACAGAGAAATACTATTCACTCGTGTCTGTGGTTCCAGTATTTTAAAACAGGGTGGTCCACCCTAAAAGAATATTGACAACAAATATGACAAGGCAAGCATAGAGGTAGTGAATCAAACATTACTAGTGAGCTTACTAGGACAAGTATGCAGAATTGTAACTGCAGTAAGAGACCGTCCAAAATTTGAACAAGTTGGTCTAGCACTTATTGTTTGCAACTAATCAACGTGAATAATTGGATATCATATCGAATGAGTAAGAAAGACAAGTAAAGTTGTCAACAAACCTGGCCTGCAGTAGTAATCTGGGTCAATATCACTATGATCAATAATCCAAAATGACTAGTGTCTGTTCCTCGGGCCGGAATTTTGAAACCATGTGAACTTTATAGGTACTAAAGATTACTGAAATACATCTGAACCATTAAGTGTAGGTAGCACTCAGTACACAACAAACCTTAATGACAGTCCTTCCTAATGAGTAATGAATCAATTAGAAAATGGGTGATGAGGAGTGGCTGCTGAGTGTTGAGGACGTATCTCAGGATAAATCGGGTTGGCTTAGTGGCTGTTGCACGCCTGAGCCCTGAATGGACTGGGAAGGTAGGCACGGCGGCGTGCCCGGGCAGCGGTGACGCTGTTGGGCGAGCGACTCCTAACCTCCTGTTAGTCTGGCGTCTCCTCCTAGAGTCATGATGTCTGAGGATGACAAGACGCCGGCGAGGCAGGCGACTGGGGGCGAGTAGAGATCGGAAGCGCAGGAGAACAGATGGGAATCGGGGCCTAGGTCGACCCAAAATCCCGGGGTGGGCCGTGGCGCACCGTGGGCACCCTGTAGATACACACCCGAGTGGCGTACATGCATTTTTGGAACTAAATTAGGAACATTTAGCTGACCAATTAAACGACTCTGTTTTAATAATATCATATTCGTACTTGAACAACTAAGCTTGTTTAGCTTGATGGGTGGAGCAGTGCTATTATGACACGAAGCACGTATGTTGATCGTAGAATGATCATAAAAGGGGGAAAACCCTAAGCATTTTTTTAGCAAAAGAGGGTTTCCCCTCCGATTTCTATTAAAGAAACCACCAGGGAACCAACATGATCAATTAAACCCTATTGTGACTGTGCCATGGCAGATTTGACGTTGCAAACCGCAGAAATGCTATTTAGCAACCATTGTTTGCTTTGAACTAATAACTAAATTCTAAGAGCTGAAAAGAAAGTACAGTAACCAAGTTACGATCTATTTTCTGGTTGAGATCAAAAAGTTGAGCAGACATGAAGTACCACCTCTCTTGCGGCGCCATGTAGGCATCGGGGGTGCGATGGCTGTCGGTGGCGTTGAAGAAGATCTACGATGGTAGATGGGTGCATCGGGGGATAAGTCCCGTTGCGGTGGATGAGAAGGTCGTGTGAGCAGCCCCGACAAAGAGGACGACGATGCCGATGAAGTGAGAGGACGCGATGCAAGGCTCCTGGTCCGTCGTCGTGGACGAGAAACGTCCATCTCTAGCAGTGGGCGACACGGTCTTAGTAGGCGCTCCGACATGGTGGAGGACGGTGACGATGGACGGGGTGGAGGACGGCGGTGATGGATGGTGTGGTGAACGGATGAGGCCGGTGTGGGGATGTTGTTCTAGCGCGGACGGTGTATGAATGGGAAAATGGAGGGAGAGGTACGGGGAACCATGTTTTTGGGGCACGCCTGTCTGAAATATGGGAAAGTTATGAAATTAGCCCCCGTTTAAAATTTGGATGTCTCGTTGGTTGGGGATAGGACGGTGATCTCGCATCTCCCCAATATTTGCCCAGAGGGATTTCGGGCGAGGAGAGGGTGTTTTGGCGCCCACGGTGTATGAACGGGGCTGACAGGTGATGTCTACTATGCAACTTTATGCTTGTAGACACGTGTTGGGCCTCCAAGCGCAGAGTTTTGTAGGACAATATCAATTTTCCCTCAAGTGGATGACCTAAGGTTTATCAATCCATGGGAGGTGTAGGATGAAGATAGTCTCTCTCAAACAACCCTGCAACCAAATAATAAAAAGTCTCTTGTGTCCCCAACACACCAAATACAATGGTAATTTGTATAGGTGCACTAGTTCGGCGAAGAGATGGTGATACAAGTGTAATATGGTAGCAGATATTGATTTTTGTAATAAGAACAATAAAAAACAGCAAGGTAGCAATTGATAAAGCGAAGCACAAACGGTATTGCAATGCTTGAAAATGAGGCCTAGGCTCCATACTTTCGCTAGTGCAATCTCTCAACAATGCTAATATAATCGGATCATGTAACCATCCCTCAACGTGCGATGAAGAATCACTCCAAAGTTCCTATCTAGCGGAGAACATAAGAAGAAATCGTTTGTAGGGTATGAAATCACCTCGAAGCCATTCTTTCCAATCGATCTATCCAAGAGTTCATACTAAAATAACACCAAATAATTTCAGATTCATAATACTCAATCCAACAGAAAGAACCTCAAATAGTGCCCCAAGATTTCTACCGGAGAAACAAAGACAAGAACGTGCATCAACCCCCTATGCGTAGATTACCCTAATGTCACCTCGGGAATTCGCGAGTTGAGTGCCAAAACATATATCAAGTGAGTCAATACGATAACCCATTATCACCATGAGTATTCATATGCAAGGCATATATCAAGTGCTCTCAAATCCATAAAAGTATTCAATCCGATAAAATGAAATCTCAAAGGAAAAACTCAATTCACAACAAGATGGAGAGGGGAAAACACCATATGATCCGACTATATTAACAAAGCTCGCGATACATCAAGATCATGACATCTCAAGAACACGAGAGAGAGAGAGATTAAACGCATAGCTACTGGTACAAACCCTCAGCCCCGAGGGTGGACTACTCCCTCCTCATCGTGGTGGCCGCCGGGATGATGAAGATGACCATCGGTGATGATCTCCGGCGGAGTGCCGGAACAGGGTATAGATTGGTTTTTGGTGGCTACAGAGGCCTGCAGCGGCGGAACTTCCGATCTAGGTTAACCCTGAGGATTTTTGGAATATTTGGGAATTTATAGGGTAAAGAGGGGGTGCGGGTGGCCACCGAGGTGGGCATAACCCACCTGGGCGCGCCTGGGCCCCAAGGCGCGCCTGGGCCCCAAGGCGCGCCCTGGTGGGTTGTGCCCCCCTCGGGGCACCCCAGGTGCTTCTCTGGCCCACTGGATGTCTTCTGGTCCACAAAAAATCCACAAAAAGTTTCGCGGTGTTTGGGCTCCGTTTGATATTGATTTCCTGCGATGTAAAAAATAAGCAAAAAACAGCAACTGGCACTCGGCACTGGGTCAATAGGTTAGTCCCAAAAAATGATATAAAGTTGCTATAAAATGATTGGAAAACATCCAATAATGATAATATAATAGCATGAATACTTCATAAATTATAGATATGTTGGAGATGTATCAGCATCCCCAAGCTTAATTCCTACTCGTCCTCGAGTAGGTAAATGATAAAAGAAATAATTTATGAAGTGTGAATGCTAGCAAAGTGCACAGGTTTGACCAATGACAATTTCAATCACTTTTCCTAGCATCATAACAACAATTCTTTCTTATAAAACTTCTCATGTTAAAGTGGCAACCAATTCACATGTTAAGGTTCAAACAATGAATTCTCTTGAAACTCAACAACCTATGTTCTCAGTCACCAAGCAATTGCAATTCAACTTATTCAATAGAGTCTAAGTAAGAGCTCCACATACTCAACCATCATATAGTCTTCTATGATTTCTAACACTCACCACATACACATGAGCAAAACGTTTCAACCAGGCACATAGAAAGATAGGGGCTTATTGTTTTGCCTCCCAACGTATTCACCTCAAGGGTGATGTCAACAATAGTAACTCATGCTACCCATATCCGACTGGATATATGCGCCTAGATCTTTCCTCACCACATGATGCTTGCCAAAAGAGAAAAATAAAAAGGAATAGAGAGAAAAACTTTGACTCTTGCATGAAAGTAAATACATTAAAGTAAAAGATAAGCCCTTCGCAGAGGGAAGCAGAGGTTGCCATGCGCTTATTTGTTTGTATGATCAAGGCCTTAGTGCAAAAGAACGTCATGTTATATTGCCCCTTATGATAGCAACCTATATTATGCAGTCTGTCGCTTTTATTCTTTGCTATCACAAGTTCGTACAACACTCAATTTCTCTTACACTAAATGATCTAACACTTTTAGAAGCAATTTTTATTGCCTTATTGCACCGATGACAACTTACTTGAGGGATCTTGCTCAATCCCTAGGTAGGTATGGTGGACTCTTGAAAATAAGATTTGGGTTTAAGGGTTTTTGGATGCACAAGTAGTATCTCTACTTGGTGCGGAATTTTTGGCTAGCAAAGATGGGGGGCAAGCACCACATGTTGAAGGATCCATGGCAATATAACTTCTATGTGAATATGAACAAACATAAATCATTACGTTGTTTTCCTTGTCCAACGTCAACAATTTTGGCATATAATATTTTGATGGGGGCTCACAATCACAAAAGATTTCCAAGATAGTGTATTTGCATGTGAAAGTTCTCTTCCTTCTATTTATCGTTCACGACTTGCTTGTATGACCAATATTGTGATTGTCAAGCTTCAAAAGATTTCACTTTCTAAACCCAATGTGAAGCTACCACTTGGCATGATATGAACATATAATTTCAGCTTCATTATATTCAATTTATTCAACAATTTACTCATAGGATAAAAGTGAAGCGCAGGAGTAAGTGACAAGCTACTAACCTAGCCCTATTGAGAGCAGTGGAAATTGGGCCAATGGATTGTCCGTGTAAGGGGTAGACAGTAATTTCCATCTCCCAAACACTGGCTTCGGGTAGCCGACGTGGGAGTGGACATTTTGCCGCTTATTTCTAATTTTGGGACAATAAGCATCCACGTTTACCCTGGCAATTAAATTCGAATCCATTTTGTATTCTTATACGAATCTTTATAAATCATTCTATGTGTTTTTATATATCTTCAAAAGCATGCCAAAGATGTATTCCATTGTCATATATGAATATGATTTACAAATGCCGATACTCGAATTCAGAAGCTAGAATCCAGTTTAAGGTAAATTCGAATATTTGAAACCACTTTATGTCCAACTCAAGTGTCACACGCAGCATAATGTGTACTCCCATTTAGATATGTACACAAGCGATGTCTCAAGGTTCAAAATACTGAGTCAATCAACCAATAATGTACAAAACTAACAGACATATAAACACTTATAGAGTATATGGATCAATAATATCAACTAACATACATAAGCCAGGCGGGTACTTTTTTTTGCTAGAAGAGCATCATTTTTTAGTGAAGCTAGTACAACATCTTGGCCCTTTCAGATGCGTGGCATTTAAGGACCATCTATACTACTATTATTGCTGAATGCACATTTAGCCCAATTGGCATATTTGTAGGTTTGGCAGAGCAATCAAAATGAAATGTCTTAGAGTCTTATCAATTAATACAGACTTGTGCTAAAAATTACAAACCAAAAAACAAAAAAACATTTATTACATGATCTCTAAAACAAATGGTTTGATCGATTACATGAACAAACAACACAAAGGTTATTCAACGATGCAAAAACATTTCACCTATGATTTACCAAGTGGGAATTTAATTTCCTTTTTTCCTTTAGGACCTTAACAATGCGGTCAGTCTCAGCTTGCTTCGTTTTGAAATCCACCAAATATTTAATGGTTGTCTTGAGTACTGCTTGTGATTATGCTGTTTGCTTCCTCAACATGTCAACTTCATCTCTAAGTGCAGAAGCAGAATCTCTTTCTACCAATAGTTTAGCTTCTAGAGCATCAGAAGTTGGCAATTCATGATGCACGATTGGCCGGTGCCACTGCTGTGGGATGATACAACGTCCATGGGGACTTTGATCTTGGGCTAACCTGTTTTGCCATTAAAGTTCCAATTGGATTCCGAAAAGTTGAAGTTAGCAAAACATCTCAACTGAGAGTTAGAACAGCAAACCTGTCAAACAAACAAGGAATTAAAGAGTTTCAATTGGATGCTGAAAAGTAGTTATTAACATCATGTAACCGGTTGCAGCAGCAAAGCAGTTAAACAAACAAGTTTTGCAAAAGGTACTGTTGTGGCATTGGAGTTTCTCTTGGATCCTGAAAAGTTGAGTAGCCAGTAACGTGATTAGAGCAACCGGTTGCAGCAACAAAGCAGTTCAACAAACAAGTTTTGCAAAAGGAACCTGTTGTAGCATTGGAGTTTCTCTTAGATCCTGAAAGGTTGAGTAGTCAGCAACTTGATTAGAGCAACAAGTTACAACAGCAAACCTATTACAAAAATATATTTTTTGAAAATGTACCTGCTATGTAACTGGACTTCCAATTGGATCCTGAAAACTTGAAGTTGGTAAGATGATTATAGCAACAAGTTACAGCAGCAAACCAGGTAAACAAGAAAGTTTCTGAAAACATACCTATTGTGCCAACGGAGTTTTAGTTGGATCCTACAAACTTGAATGTTAGCAATCATAAATAAAGTGTTGCAAGAGCCATAAGAAACTAACATCAAACTAGTAAAACTAACCAGTTTTGGCAACGTATTTAATTACACATGAACTAGTAAAACTAACAAGTTCTCGACAATGTATTAAAGTAACAAGTCGGTACTGTTTACCAGCAACACAGACATCTGTAAATTTCTTTGATGTAAGCAAAATGATTCCAACACACACACACATGATACGTCTCCAACGTATCTATAATTTTTGATTGTTCCATGCTATTATATTATCAATCTTGGATGTTTTATATGCATTTATATGCTATTTTATATGATTTTTGGGACTAACCTATTAACCTAGAGCCCAGTGCCAGTTTCTGTTTTTCCTTGTTTTTGAGTTTTACAGAAAAGGAATACCAAACGGAGTCCAATTGACGTGCCAATTTTTGATGATTTTTTATGGACCAAAAGAAGCCCCCGGAGTAAAAGAGTTGGGCCAGAAGAGTCCCGGGCTGCCCACGAGGGTGGGGGGCGCGCCCTACCCGCGCCCCCTATCTCGTGGATGGCTCGGAGACCCCCCCTGACGTGAGACCTACACCAAAATTCCTATAAATACAGAAACCTCCAGAAAATAACCTAGATCGGGAGTTCCGCCGTCGCAAGCATCTGTAGCCACCAAAAACCAATCGGGACCCTGTTCTGGCACCCTGCCGGAGGGGGGGATCCCTCACCGGTGGCCATCTTCATCATCCCGGCGCTCTCCATGACGAGGAGGGAGTAGTTCACCCTCGGGGCTGAGGGTATGTGCTAGTAGCTATGTGTTTGATCTCTCTTTCTCTCTCTCTCTCTCTCTCTCTCTCTCTCTCTCTCTCGTGTTCTTGATTCGGCACGATCTTGATGTATCGCGAGCTTTGCTATTATAGTTGGATCTTATGATGTTTCTCCCCCGCTACTCTCTTGTAATGGATTGAGTTTTCCCTTCGAAGTTATCTTATCGGATTGAGTCTTTAAGGATTTGAGAACACTTGATGTATGTCTTGCATGTGCTTATCTGTGGTGACAATGCGATATCACGTGATCTACTTGATGTATGTTTTGGTGATCAACTTGCGGGTTCAGTGACCTTGTGAACTATACATAGGGGTTGGCACACGTTTTCGTCTTGACTCTCCGTTAGAAACTTTGGGGCACTCTTTGAAGTTCTTTGTGTTGGTTGAATAGATGAATCTGAGATTGTGTGATGCATATCGTATAATAATACCCACGGATACTTGTGGTGACATTGGAGTATCTAGGTGACATTAGGGTTTTGGTTGATTTGCGTATTGAGGTGTTATTCTAGTACGAACTCTAGGATAGATTGAACGGAAAGAATAACTTTATGTTATTTTACTACGGACTCTTGAATAGATCGATCAGAAAGGATAACTTTGAGGTGGTTTCGTACCCTACCATAATCTCTTCGTTTGTTCTCCGCTATTAGTGACTTTGGAGTGACTCTTTGTTGCATGTTGAGGGATAGTTATATGATCCAATTATGTTATTATTGTTGAGAGAACTTGCACTAGTGAAAGTATGAACCCTAGGCCTTGTTTCAACACATTGCAATACCGTTTGTGCTCACTTTTATCATTAGTTACCTTGCTGTTTTTATGTTTTCAGATTACAAAAACCTATATCTACCATCCATATTGCACTTGTATCACCATATCTTCGCCGAACTAGTGCACATATACAATTTACCATTGTATTGGGTGTGTTGGGGACACAAGAGACTCTTTGTTATTTGGTTGCAGGGTTGTTTGAGAGAGACCATCTTCAACCTACGCTTCCCACGGATTGATAAACCTTAGGTCATCCACTTGAGGGAAATTTGCTACTGTCCTACAAACCTCTGCACTTGGAGGCCCAACAACGTCTACAAGAAGAAGGTTGTGTAGTAGATATCAAGCAGTTTCTGGCTCCGTTGCCGGGGAGTGAAGCGCCTTTGGTAAGGAAAAATTTATATAGTGTGCTGAAATTTACTGTCATTTGTTAATATGGAAAGTAATCCTTTGAGGGGCTTGTTCGGGGTATCTTCACCCCGACGAGTAGAGCAAAGAGTTGCTCCTCAACCTACTGAACCTACTGAAAATGTTTACTTTGAAATTCCTTCGGGTATGATAGAGAAACTGCTATCCAATCCTTTTACAGGAGATGGAACATTGCATCCCGATTTGCACCTAATCTATGTGGATGAAGTTTGTGGATTATTTAAGCTTGTAGGTATGCCCGAGGATGTTATCAAGAAGAAGGTATTCCCTTTATCTTTGAAGGGAAAGGCATTGACATGGTTTAGGCTATGTGATGATATGGGATCATGGAACTACAACTGATTGAAATTGGAATTTCATCAGAAGTTTTATCCTATGCATCTGGTTCATCGTGATCGTAATTATATATATAATTTTTGGCCTCGCGAAGGAGAAAGCATCGCTCAAGCTTGGGGGAGGCTTAAGTCAATGTTATACTCATGCCCCAATCATGAGCACTCAAGAGAAATTATTATTCAATTTTTTTATGCTCGACTTTCTCTCAATAATCGCTTCATGCTCGATACTTCTTGTACTGGTTCTTTTATGATGAAGACTATTGAATTCAAATGGGATTTATTGGAAAGAATTAAATGCAACTCTGAAGATTGGGATCTCGACGAAGGTAAGGAGTTAGGTATAACACCTAAGTTTGATTATGTTAAATCTTTTATGGATACCGATGTTTTCCGTGAATTTAGCACTAAATATGGACTTGACTCTGAGATAGTAGCTTCTTTCTGTGAATCCTTTGCTACTCATGTTGATCTCCCTAAGGAGAAGTGGTTTAAATATAATCCTCCCATTGAAGTAAAGACTATCACTTATAATGTTGATCCTGTTGTTCCTACTGCTTATATTGAGAAATCACCTTTCCCTGTTAGAATAAAGGATCATGCTAAAGCTTCAACTGTGGTTCGTAAGAGTAACACTAGAACACCTACACCCCCTGAGCAAATTAAAGTTGAACCTAGTATTGCTATGGTTAAAGATCTCTTGGCCGATAATATTGATGGGCATGTTATTTACTTCTGTGATGAAGCTGCTAGAATTACTAGACCTGATACTAAAAATAAACATAGACCTATTGTAGGCATGCCTGTTATTTCTGTTAAAATAGGAGATCATTGTTATCATGGCTTGTGTGATATGGGTGCTAGTGCAAGTGCAATACCTCATTCCTTATACAAAGAAATTATGCATGATATTGCACCTGCTGAGATAGAGGAAATTGATGTTACAATTAAGCTTGCCAATAGAGACACTATTTCACTAGTTGGGATTGTTAGAGATGTTGGAGTCTTGTGTGGGAAAGTTAAATATCCTGCTGATTTTCTTGTTCTTGCTTCCCCACAGGATAATTTTTGTCCCATTATATTTGGTAGACCCTTCTAGAATACTGTTAATGCTAGGATAGACTGTAAAAAGGATGTTGTTACTATTGGTTTGGGGGATATGTCTCATGAGTTTAATTTTGCTAAATTTCACAGACAACCCCATGATAAAGAATTGCCTAGTACAGATGAAATTATTGGTCTTGCTTATATTGTCGTGCCTCCTAATGATCCGCTAGAACAATATCTGCTCGACTATGAAAATGATATGTTTATGAATGAAAGAAGGGAAATAGATGAAGTATTTTTTAAATAGGGACCTATTTTGAAACACAACTTGCCTGTTGAAATCCTAGGGGATCCTCCTCCACCCAAGGGTGATCCCATGTTTGATCTTAAACCATTACCTGATACTCTTAAATATGCTTATCTTGATGAGAAAAATATATATCCTGTTATTATTAGTGCTAACCTTTCAGAGCATGAAGAAAAGAAATTATTGAAAACTCTGAAGAAGCACCGTGCTGCCATTGGATATACTCTTGATGATCTTAAGGGCATTAGTCCCACTCTATGTCAGCACAAAATAAAATTGGAGAAAGACGCTAACCGATTGTGGATCACGAACGACGGTTAAATCCTAAGATGAAAGAAGTGGTAAGAAAAGAAATACTAAAGCTTATGGAGGCAGGTATAATTTATCCCGTTGCTGATAGTCAGTGGGTAAGTCCTGTCCATTGTGTCCCTAAGAAGGGAGGCATTACTGTTGTCCCTAATGATAAAGATGAATTGATCCGACAAAGAATCGTTACAGGTTATAGAATGGTAATTGATTTCCGCAAACTAAATAAAGCTACTAAAAATGATCATTACCCTTTACCTTTTATTGATCAAATGCTAGAAAGGTTATCCAAACATACGCATTTTTGCTTTCTAGATGGTTATTCTGGTTTCTCTCAAATACCTGTGTCAAAAGAGGATCAAAAAAAGACCACTTTTACTTGCCCTTTCGGTACCTTTGCTTATAGACGTATGCCTTTTGGTTTATGCAATGCACCTGCTACCTTTCAAAGATGCATTATGGCTATATTCTCTGATTTTTGTGAAAAGATTGTTGAGATTTTCATGGATGATTTCTCCGTATATGGAACTTCTTTTGATGATTGCTTGAGCAACCTTGATTGAGTTTTGCAGAGATGTGAAGAAACTAATCTTGTCTTGAATTGGGAGAAGTGCCACTGTCGGTGTTCTGGGAACGGGGGCGGCCCACGGCGTGGCTATGCTAGCAGGCCGTACGGCCCATCTTCATCGACAAGGCGTTCAAGACCCTCGCGAGGGGCCAAGCCTCGCGGGGCGGACGACCCAGGACCTCCTCCGGAGCGGCTTCGCCAGGAAGGCTCACGAGGAGCGGAGATATCAAGGTGGGGGAAACCTTGCGAGGCTCTCGTGACGTGAGCCATGACGATCGACACCAGGCAGGCGCCAGCGCGCGCAGTGTCCTTGTTTCCCCTTTGGTGCTAAGGAGGCAGGCGCAGGCGCGGAGTACCAAGGCATCAAGCAAAGGTTTCCATATCGGTGCAACGAGACCGAAGACTAGCAGGACGACAAGACGAAGGTCACCATGGAGCCCAAGACGGCGTCACCACCAGAGCCTTTTGCAGGCGAAGATCACTTTTGTCAGGATAGCTTGTACTAGCTGTCCCCTTTCAAATTGCCTGCCGTTGTTGGCTCCCTTCCCGCTCAATATTTGGGGAGAGGACCAGGGCCTATATAAGTAGAACTAGCCACCACAGTAGAGGCAAGCCTGAGCTGATCAGATCTAGAACCAGTCCCTAGCCACACACCAAACACAAGAACACCTCGACCTCAGGAGGCTGTTCTTCCCTTGTACTGTTCATCACTAGCCCAAGAGGCAATCAACCACCACCACACCGGAGTAGGGTATTACACCACAACGGTGGCCCGAACTAGTATAAATCTCGTGTCTTTTTGTGTTGCGAGTTCGTCAAGTTCGTCCGCGAGATCTTAGTGAGCTAGGGCGTGGATCGGTAGGAGGGAAAGAACTTCGCGTGCACCCCAGAGTTCGAACCTTAAGGGTTTTGCCGGAACCCGTGATCCGCCATTTGGCGCGCCAGGTAGGGGTGCGCCGTAGCTCCTCCTCTGTCGATCTGCGTTTCGCCCTCATGGCAGGCGCCCCGCCACCAGCTCCAACGGCCGGTGCTGACGACGGGGCCAGGGGGCTCTGAGCCCTGGACCCCGCCCTTCGGCAGGTGCGATGGCCACCCAAGTTCCGGCCGGAGATGCCGCCGTGCTACGACGGTGCGGCGGGCCCGTCAGCGTTCCTGCTGGCATACTAGGAGGCCATCCTCGAGGCCGGGGGTGACGACAAGGTCATGGCCAACTGGCTCCCCATGGCCCTCGCCGGTGAGCCACGCGCCTGGCTGCTCAACCTCCCTGGATCCACGGTGGCATCCTGGGGGGAACTCCGCAACCTCTTCACTGCTCGCTACATGGTACCGGCGCACCACGCAGTCGCGGCCCTGCTGGGCGGCTCTCAAGCACCGCCTTCAGATCGCCACGTCAAGCCGTTCCTCTGCCAGATTGGTGCCACTTCCAAGCGCCCGGGGGCTCCGCCGGGTTGGGCTGCGCCAGGGCCGACCTCACCTTCGGCTTAGAAGACCACCCCGACTCCACCGCCGGCTCGGGCAAGCTCCCAATGCTCTGCACGCCCACCATCTACAACGTGGCTGTTACCAAGACCCTCATCGACAGCGGTGCCGGCCTCAACTTGCTCTCCGTTGAGGCCTTCAGCCTTCTTCACGTGCCACTCGAGCGGCTTAGCCTCAGCAAGCCTTTCTCAGGAGTTGGTGGCGGCACTGCCCGCTCTCTGGGACAGATCCGCCCCCCCGTCACCTTCGGCACACGCGACAACTACCGCACCGAGCTGGTCGACTTTGACATCGCCCGCATCAGCCTCCCGTACAACGCCATCCTCGGGTACCCAGCTCTCGCCCAGTTCATGGCGGCGACTCATCCGGCCTATAACCTCATGAAGATGCCTGGGAGCAAAGGCGTCCTCACCATCAAGGGGGACACCAAGGAGGCCGTGACGGCACTCAAGCTCGCCCTCAAAACCGCTGCGGTGGCGCAGCCTGCCGACGCGGGCGCCTCCGAGCCCAAGGGAGCGGTACCGACCAAGAAGAAGCAGTTGTTCACTCAAGACAAGGAGGAAACCAAGCAGGTGCCAGTCAGCGAGGACGGGCCCTCAGGAGCCACCTTTACCATAGGTGCCAGCCTCGACCCAGGGCAAGAGGAAGCATTGGTGAAGTTCTTGCGCGCAAACAAGGATATATTCGCGTGGGAGCCTAATCAGCTAGTAGGAGTCCCGAGAGAGGTGATTCAGCATCATTTAAGGGTATGCCCCAATGTACGCCCCGTGAAGCAGCAGGCGAGACGGCAGTCCACTGAGAAGCAGGCCTTCATCGTCCAGGAGACCCGCAAGCTGGAGGCGGCGGGTGCCATTTGCGAGGTTCGGTATCCGGAATGGCCGGCGAACCCCGTCGTAGTGCCGAAGAAAGGCGGGAAGGAACGGATGTGTATCGACTTCACAAACCTTAACAAAGCCTGCCCCCAAGATCCGTTCCCGCTCCCACGCATCGATCAGATTGTCGACTCCACCACCGAGTGCGACCTGCTGTGCTTCCTGGATGCGTTCTCAGGCTATCACCAGATCAACATGGCGGTAGAAGATGTGGAGAAGACAGCCTTCCTGACCCCGTGTGGGGTGTACTGCTACACCTGCATGCCCTTTGGACTGCGCAATGCAGGTGCAACCTTTCAGCGACTGATGCACATCGCCTTAGGCTGCAGCTCGGGAGAAACACAGAGGCCTACGCCGATGACATTGTGGTGAAGTCTCGGGAGGCAAGGACCCTGATTCAAGACCTAGAGGAGACCTTCGCGAGCCCGCGCCAAGTGAACTTGCGGCTTAACCTGGAGAAGTGCATGTTCGGCGTCCCTTCCGGCAAGCTGCTGGGCTTTCTCGTGTCCCACAGAGGGATCGAGGCGAATCCAGAGAAGATCAAGGCCATCAAGGACATGAGCCCGCCGCAGACCCTTAAGGAGATGCAGAAGCTAGCTGGTCGGGTAACAGCGTTGGGACGCTTCATCTCCAAGCTAGGGGAACGCGCCCTACCCTTCTTCAAGCTGAGGACGAAGAAGGGACCATTCGAGTGGACCCAGGAGGCCGACCGAGCTTTTCAAGACCTAAAGAGATACCTGACCAGCCCTCCGGTGATGGTGGCGCCACGACCCCTCAAGCCCCTAGTACTCTACCTCGCCGCTACCCCGTACTCCGCTAGCGCAGCACTGGTGGTGGTTCGGGAGGAGCACCAAGCCAAGGGCGCGCTGCGCCGGGCGACAGCTGAAACAATACAAGATCAGGAAGGCGCCGCAAGAGCCGTGGCACCGCTGATGTCTACTACACAACCTTCTTCTTGTAGACGTTGTTGGGCATCCAAGTGCAGAGGTTTGTAGGACAGTAGCAAATTTCCCTCAAGTGGATGACCTAAGGTTTATCAAGTCGTGGGAGGCATAGGATGAAGATGGTCTCTCTCAAACAACCCTGCAACCAAATAAGAAAGAGTCTC
The DNA here is from genome assembly GCF_018294505.1 of Triticum aestivum. NCBI lineage: Eukaryota > Viridiplantae > Streptophyta > Magnoliopsida > Poales > Poaceae > Triticum > Triticum aestivum. The sequence continues at coordinate 248,091,018 of NC_057811.1, read as the reverse complement.
TTGTGTCCCCAACGAACCCAATACAATGGTAAATTGTATAGGTGCACTAGTTCGACGAAGAGATGGTGATACAAGTGCAATTTGGGTGGTAGATATAGTTTTTGTAATCTGAAAATATAAAAACAGCAAGGTAACTAATGATAAAAGTGAGCACAAACGGTATTGCAATGTGTTGAAACAAGGCCTAGGGTTCATACTTTCACTAGTGCAAGTTCTCTCAACAATAATAACATAACTGGATCATATAACTATCCCTCAACATGCAACAAAGAGTCACTCCAAAGTCACTAATAGCGGAGAACAAACGAAGAGATTATGGTAGGGTACGAAACCACCTCAAAGTTATTCGTTCGGATCGATCTATTCAAGAGTTCGTACAGAATAACACCTTAAGACACAAATCAACCAAAACCCTAATGTCACCTAGATACTCCAATGTCACCTCAAGTATCCGTGGGTATGATTATACGATATGCATCACACAATCTCAGATTCATCTATTCAAACCAACACAAAGTACTTCAAAGAGCGCCCCAAAGTTTCTACCGGAGAGTCAAGACGAAAACGTGTGCCAACCCCTATGCATAGGTTCATGGGCGGAACCCGCAAGTTGATCACCAAAACATACATCAAGTGGATCAATAGAATACCCCATTGTCACCACGGGTATCCCACGCAAGACATACATCAAGTGTTCTCAAATCCTTAAAGACTCAATCCGATAAGATAACTTCAAAGGGAAAACTCAATCCATTACAAGAGAGTAGAGGGGGAGAAACATCATGAGATCCAACTATAATAGCAAAGCTCGCGATACATCAAGATCGTATCACCTCAAGAACACGGGAGAGAGAGAGAGATCAAACACATAACTACTGGTACATACCCTCAGCCCCGAGGGTGAACTACTCCCTTCTCGTTAGGGAGAGCACGGGGATGATGAAGATGACCACCGGTGAGGGTTCGCCCCTCCGGCAGGGTGCCGGAACAGGGCCCCGATTGGTTTTTGGTGGCTACAGAGGCTTGCGGCAGCGGAACTCCTGATCTATTCTGTTCCCATATGGTTTTAGGGTATATTGATATATATAGGCGAAAGAAGTCGGTAAGGGGAGCCACGAGGGGCCCACAAGGGTGGAGGGCGTGCCCCCTGCCTCATGCTCTCCTCGTTGATCCCCTGACGTGCACTCCAAGTCTCCCGGATTGCTTTCTTTCAAAAAGTAACTCTCCCGAAGGTTTCATTCCGTTTGGACTCCGTTTGATATTCCTTTTCTTCGAAACACTGAAACAAGGAAAAAAACCAGGAACTGGCACTGTGCTCTAGGTTAATAGATTAGTCCCAAAAATAATATAAAAGTGTTTAATAAAGCCCAAAAACACCAAAACAGATAATATAATAGCATGGAACAATAAAAAATTATAGATACGTTGGAGACATATCAGCATCCCCAAGCTTAATTCCTGCTCGTCCTCGAGTAGGTAAATGATAAAAAACAGAATTTTTGATGTGGAATGCTACCTAACATATTTATCCATGTAATTCTCTTTATTGTGGGAAGAATATTCAGATCCATAAGATCTAAGACAAAAGTTTAATATTGACATAAAAATAATAATACTTCAAGCATACTAACAAAGCAATCATGTCTTCTCAAAATAACATGGCCAAAGCAAGCTATCCCTACAAAATCATATAGTCTGGCTATGCTCTATCTTCATCACACAAAATATTTAAATCATGCACAACCCCGATGACAAGCCAAGCAATTGTTTCATACTTTTGATGTTCTCAAACTTTTTCAATCTTCATGCAATATGGACATAGCACTATATGTGGAATAGAATGGTGGTTGTGGAGAAGACAAAAAAGGAGAAGATAGTCTCACATCAACTAGGCATATCAACGGGCTGTGGAGATGCCCATCAATAGATATCAATGTGAGTGAGTAGGGATTGCCATGCAACGGATGCACTAGAGCTATAAGTGTATGAAAGCTCAAAAAGAAACTAAGTGGGTGTGCATCCAACTCGCTTGCTCACGAAGACCTAGGGCATTTTGAGGAAGCCCATCATTGGGATATACAAGCCAAGTTCTATAATGAAAAATTTCCCACTGGTACATGAAAGCGACAACATAGGAGACTCTCTATCATGAAGATCATGGTGCTACTTTGAAGCACAAGTGTGGTAAAAGGATAGTAACATTGTCCCTTAATTTTTTATTTAGGCCTTTTCTCTTTTTTTATGGCCTCTTTTTTTTAGCCTGGAGTCTCATCCCAACTTGTGGGGGAATCATAGTCTCCATCATCCTTTCCTCACTGGGACAATGCTCTAATAATGATGATCATCACACTTTTATTTACTTACAACTCAAGAATTACAACTCAATACTTAGAACAAAATATGACTCTATATGAATGCCTCCGGTGGTGTACCGGGATATGCAATGAATCAAGAGTGACATGTACGAAAGAATTATGAAAGGTGGCTTTGCCACAAATACAATGTCAACTACATGATCATGCAAAGCAATATGACAATGATGGAGCGTGTCATAATAAACGGACCGGTGGTAAGTTGCATGGCAATATATCTCGGAATGGCTATGGAAATGCCATAATAGGTTGGTATGGTGGATGTTTTGAGGAAGGTATATGGTGGGTGTATGATACTGGCGAAAGGTGCGCGGTATTAGAGAGGCTAGCAAAGGTGGAAGGATGAGAGTGCGTATAATCCATGGACTCAACATTAGTCATAAAGAACTCATATACTTATTGCAAAAATCTATTAGTTATCGAAACAAAGTACTACGCGCATGCTCCTAGGGGGATAGATTGGTAGGAAAAGACCATCGCTCGTCCCCGACCGCCACTCATAAGGAGGACAATCAATAAAGAAATCATGCTCCGACTTCATCACATAACGGTTCACCATACGTGCATGCTACGGGAATCACAAAATTTAGAACAAGTATTTCTCAAATTCACAACTACTCAACTAGCATGACTCTAATATCACCATCTTCATATCTCAAAACAATCATAAAGAATCAAACTTCTCTTAGTATTCAATGCACTTTATATGAAAGTTTTTATTATATCCCTCTTGGATGCCCATCATATTAGGACTAAATTCATAACCAAAGCAAATTACCATTCTGTTCTAAAGACTCTCAAAATAATATAAGTGAAGCATGAGAGTTCATATATTTCTTCAAAATAAATCCAGCGCCGTGCTCTAAAAGATATAAGTGAAGCACTAGAGCAAACAACAAACTACTCCGAAAGATATAAGTGAAGATCAATGAGTAGCCGAATAAGTATGCAACTATGAGAATACTCTCTAACATTTAAGAATTTCAGATCTTGTTATTTTATTCAAACAGCAAGCAAAACAAAAGAAAATAAAATGACGCTCCAAGCAAAACACATATCATGTGGTGAATAAAAATATTGCTCCAAGTAAAGTTACCGATGAACTAAGACGAAAGAGGGGATGCCTTCCGGGGCATCCCCAAGCTTAGGCACTTGGTTATCCTTGAATGTTACCTTGGGGTGCCTTGGTCATCCCCAAGCTTAGTCTCTTGCCACTCCTTATTCCATAGTCCATCGAATCTTTACCCAAAACTTGAAAACTTCACAACACAAAACTTAACAGAAAACTCGTAAGCTTCGTTAGTATAAGAAAATAAATCACCACTTAGGTACTGTAATGAACTCAATATTTATTTATATTGGTGTTAAACCTACTGTATTCCAACTTCTCTATGGTTTATAAACTATTTTACTAGCCATAGATTCATCAAAATAAGGAAACAACACATAGAAAACAGAATCTGTCAAAAACAGAACAGTATGTAGTAATCTGTATCAAGCGTATACTTCTGTAACTCCAAAAATTCTGAAATAAATTGGTGGACCTGAGGAATTTATCTAGTAATCATCTTCAAAAATAATCATCTAAATAGCACTCCCCAGTAAAAAGTTGAATCTAATCTCGTGAGCGCTAAAGTTTCTGTTTTTTACAGCATGATCATAAAGACTTCACCTAAGTCTTCCCAAAGGTTCTACTTGGCACAAACACTAATTAAAACATAAAACCACATCTAAACAGAAGCTAGATGGATTATTTATTCCTAAACAGAACCAAAAAGCAAGAAACTAAAATAAAATTGGGTTGACTCCCAACAAGCGCTAACGTTTAACGCCCCTAGCTAGGCATGATGATTTCAATGATGCTCACATAAAAGATAAGAATTGAAACATAAAGAGAGCATCATGAAGAATATAACCAGCACATTTAAGTCTAACCCACTTCCTATGCATAGGGATTTTGCGAGCAAACAACTTATGGGAACAATAATCAACTAGCATAGGAAGGCAAAACAAGCATAACTTCGAAACTTTAAGCATATAGAGAGGAAACTTGATATTATTGCAATTCATACAAGCATATATTCCTCCCTCATAATAATTTTCAGTAGCATCATGAATGAATTCAACAATATAACCAGCACCTAAAGCATTCTTTTCATGATCTACTTGCATAGAAATTTTGCTACTCTCCACATAAGCAAAATTCTTCTCATGAATAGTAGTGGGAGCAAACTCAACAAAATAACTATCATATGATTGAGAATTAAGATCAAGATGACAAGTTTCATGGTTATCATTATTATTTAAAGCATACGTGTCATCACAATAATCATCATAGATAGGAGGCATGCTTTCATCATAGTAAATTTGCTCATCAAAGCTTGGGGGACAAAAAATATCATCTTCATCAAACATAGCTTCCCCAAGCTTGTGGCGTTGCATATCATTAGCATCATGGATATTCAAGGAATTCATACTAACAACATTGCAATCATGCTCATCATTCAAAGATTTAGTGCCAAACATTTTAATGCATTCTTCTTCTAACACTTTGGCACAATTTTCCTTTCCATCATACTCGCGAAAGATATTAAAAAGATGAAGCCTATGAGGTAAACTCAATTCCATTTTTTGTAGTTTTCTTTTATAAACTAAACTAGTGATAAAACAAGAAACTAAAAGATTCGATTGCAAGATCTAAAGATATACCTTCAAGCTCTCACCTCCCCGGCAACGGCGCCAGAAAAGAGCTTAGTTGACGGGGTGTGAGTGCCGCTTACCTAGCCTCCCCGGCAACGGCGCCATAAAAGAGCTTGATGTCTACTACGCAACCTTCTTCTTGTAGACGTTGTTGGGCCTCCAAGTGCAGAGGTTTGTAGGACAGTAGCAAATTTCCCTCAAGTGGATGACCTAAGGTTTATCAATCCGTGTGAGGCGTAGGATGAAGATGGTCTCTCTCAAACAACCCTGCAACCAAATAACAAAGAGTCTCTTGTGTCCCCAAGACACCCAATACAATGGTAAATTGTATAGGTGCACTAGTTCGGCGAAGAGATGGTGATACAAGTGCAATTTGGATGGTAGATATAGGTTTTTGTAATATGAAAATATAAAAACAGCAAGGTAACTAATGATAAAAGTGAGCACAAACGGTATTGCAATGTGTTGAAACAAGGCCTAGGGTTCATACTTTCACTAGTGCAAGTTCTCTCAACAATAATAACATAACTGGATCATATAACTATCCCTCAACATGCAACAAAGAGTCACTCCAAAGTCACTAATAGTGGAGAACAAACGAAGAGATTATGGTAGGGTACGAAACCACCTCAAAGTTATTCGTTCGGATCGATCTATTCAAGAGTTCATACTAGAATAACACCTTAAGACACAAATCAACCAAAACCCTAATGTCACCTAGATACTCCAATGTCACCTCAAGTATCCGTGGGTATGATTATACGATATGCATCACACAATCTCAGATTCATCTATTCAAACCAACACAAAGTACTTCAAAGAGTGCCCCAAAGTTTCTACCGGAGAGTCAAGATGAAAACGTGTGCCAACCCCTATGCATAGGTTCATGGGCGGAACCCGCAAGTTGATCACCAAAACATACATCAAGTGGATCAATAGAATACCCCATTGTCACCACGGGTATCCCACGCAAGACATACATCAAGTGTTCTCAAATCCTTAAAGACTCAATCCAATAAGATAACTTCAAAGGGAAAACTCAGTCCATTACAAGAGAGTAGAGGGGGAGAAACATCATAAGATCCAACTATAATAGCAAAGCTCGCGATACATCAAGATCGTATCACCTCAAGAACACGAGAGAGAGAGAGATCAAACACATAGCTATTGGTACATACCCTCAGCCCCGAGGGTGAACTACTCCCTCCTCGTCAGGGAGAGCGCCGGGATGATGAAGATGGCCACCGGTGAGGGTTCCCCCCTCCGACAGGGTGCCAGAACAGGGTCTTGATTGGTTTTTGGTGGCTACAGAGGCTTGCGGCGGCGGAACTCCCGATCTATTCTGTTCCCCGATGGTTTTAGGGTATATTCATATATATAGGCGAAAGAAGTCGGTCAGGGGAGCCACGAGGGGCCCACGATGGTGGAGGGCACGCCCAGGGGGGTGGGCGCACCCCCTGCCTCGTGCTCTCCTCGTTGATCCCCTGACGTGCACTCCAAGTCTCCCGGATTGCTTTCTTTCCAAAAATAACTCTCCCGAAGGTTTCATTCCGTTTGGACTCCGTTTGATATTCCTTTTCTTCGAAACACTGAAACAAGGAAAAAAACAGGAACTGGCACTGGGCTCTGGGTTAATAGGTTAGTCCCAAAAATAATATAAAAGTGTTTAATAAAGCCCCAAAACATCCAAAATAGATAATATAATAGCATGGAACAATCAAAAAATATAGATACGTTGGAGACGTATCAACCACCGACCGAAGACCATGCTCAGCAGGATGCCGCCGCCAAAATTCCCGCAAGCCATCAGGCGTCAGGAGTCCCGTCACCTCAGGAGATGTCCCAACTGCCGCAAGGCGCCAGCCTAGACAGCGCGCCAGCCCTCGTCGAACACCCGGTGTATTTCGTCAGCACCGTGTTGCGAGATGCGAAGGCACGATATCCCATGCCTCAGAAGCTTGTGCTCGCACTCTTGGTGGCCTCGCGCAAGCTGCGACACTACTTCTAGGGGCACCCCATCAAGGTTGTCTCAGCCTACCCGTTGGAGAGGGTGCTCAGGAGCCCCAATTCTACTGGAAGGATCGCTGAGTGGAACATTGAGCTGCAAGCATCCCAGTTAGAATTCAGCACTACCAGGGTCATCAAGAGAGCCGCGCTTGCTGATTTTGTGGCGGAATGGACGGACGTCCCGACGCTTGAAGTAGGCGGTGACCGGTCCACCTCGTAGGGGCTGGAGCAGTACTCATCTCGCCCACTCAGGATAAGCTCTACTACATCGTGCAGCTCTGCTTTCAGCATGGCGAGAAGGTCTCCAGCAACATCGCGGAATACGAAGGCCTCATAGCTGGCCTGAAGGCCGCGACAGCTCTGGGGGTGAAGCGCCTTACCGTTAAAGGCGACTCGTAGCTCCTCGTAAACTTCTCCAACAAGGTATATGAGCCAAAGGACGAGCATATGGAGGCATACCTCGTGGAGGTGCGCAAGATGGAGAAGCAGTTCTTGGGCCTGGAGCTGCAGCACGTGCCCCGGGGCACCAACAAGGAGGCTGACGACATCGCCAAGAGAGCATCCAAGCGGCAGCCGCAAGAGCCCGGCGTCTTTGAGGAATGGCTCTTCAAGCCATCGGCGACACCACCACTTTCAAGCACAGCTCAGCCTCGGGAGGAGCTCCCACAGCCTCCTGCCACAGGAGCCCCGGCCTGTGGCCCAACCTCAGAAGCTTGCTTGCTCTTGGCACTCGAGCCTCTGGAGGGATGTTGGGCCAAGGAATTCAAGGAATATCTGATGCAAGGGGCGCTGCCGGAGAAGGAGGAGGATGCAGAGCGTGTAGTTCGGCAAGCCACGGCGTACTGCATCCGGGACAGTGAGTTGTACAGGAAGCGGCCAAATGACGTTTCCCTGCGCTGCATTTCCAGGGACCAGGGGAAGCAGCTGCTAACTAACATACACGGTGGGGACTGTGGGCACCACTCGTCATCACAGACCCTCGTCGGCAAAGTATTCCGTAGTGGGTTCTACTGGCCCACTGCGCTCAACGACGCAGCTGAGCTGGTGAAGTCCTGCGAAGTCTGCCAGTTCCACGCCAAGCAGATTCATTAGCCGGCTCAGGGCCTCCAGACCATTCCGCTCACGTGGCCGTTCGCGGTCTGGGGGCTGGACATCTTGGGCCCGTTCCCTCGAGCGCCTGGGGGCTACCGCTACCTCTACGTCGCCATCGACAAGTTCACCAAGTGGGCGGAAGTGGAAGCTGTTCGTACCATCCCAACTGGCTCAGCTGTCAAGTTCATCAAGAGCCTCGTGAGCCGCTTCGGGGTCCCCAACCGTATCATCACAGATAACGGCTCACACTTCACTAGTAACCTCTTCAAAACCTACTGTGCTAACCTTGGAACGCAGATTTGCTACGCTTCGGTGGCGCACCCCAGGAGCAATGGTCAGGCCGAACGCGCCAACGCGGAGGTCCTGAGGGGCCTCAAGACCAGGACCTTCAAGAAGAAGCTCGAGGCCTGCGGCAGGGGCTGGCACGACGAGCTCCAGTCCGTGCTGTGGTCCATCCGCACAACCGCCACCAAGCCAACGGGCGAGACCCCATTCTTCCTTATCTACGGAGCTGAAGCGGTCCTCCCTCACGAGGTCAAGCATCGCTCCGCACGGGTCCTGGCGTTCGATGAAACGCAGCAGGACGCCACGCGGGGGATGGACCTCGTGCTGGGGGAGGAACGTCGTCGCGAAGCTGCACTGAGGGCAGCAAGGTACCAGCAAGCGCTGCGGCGATACCACTGCCGCAACATCCGCTCCAGGACGCTCGAGGCGGGCGACCTCGTCCTGAGGCGGGTCCTTTCCAGGGAAGGGCTGCACATGCTTTCACCCATGTGGGAGGGCCCGTTCAGGGTCGTCCATGTCTCCAGGCCTGGCGCCGCGCGCCTGGAGACGCAGGACGGGATACCCATCCAGAACGCCTGGAACATCCAGCACCTCCGGAATTTCTACCCATGAAGCAAGGCCTAGAGCCTGTGAAGAAAGGCCCAGAGCCTGTGAAGAAGGCCCGGTGCCTGTGAAGAATCGCCGCCCATGACACTCTCACGTAATAATGAGTGGGGCTGTACACGCCCCGGAGTCTCAGGAGCGCCGGCCTCAGGCCCTGGGGCTCCCTCCCACGCCTAGTGGCAGCACTTAGCTCCGCACTGGTGAGAAGACTTGAAGACTAGATTAGGTGCCGGACGCGGCTTTTCGTTTTCTTTCCGTAGTTGGCTCGCTTTTCCTTAATTGAAGTTTGCTTCTGGTCTTCCTTGCTGATTCAATTCCCCTGTCTCTTGCCGCATTTTCCGGCTCTGGTTCGCTCGTATTCTCTCTCTCGCATACCTCGCGAAGGGGGCTAGGCAGGTGCCCTCGCGAGCATTTTTCCTCTCTCTGCCTTCTCTTTAGCGTTTTTCCTTCCCTCTGCCTTCTCGCGAGCCATCCTCGTTCGAGTCCGAAAGCTGGCGCATCTCTCCTAATCCGTGCCCCTCGGGTATCGCGATACAAAGCGCCGGGTCAAGGCTTGGGTGAACGACAAGTCTCCTGGCAAACTCCCTAACGAATTTCTTGCAGTTCCTGAGCAATCGCGGACCACAGGGTCAAGATGGACACAAGGAAACAAACGCCTCATGAGGAGGAGGGCGCCCTGAGTGCACCAGGCTAAGTTATCTTTGCGCAAAATAGCAACACGGCACTGAAAAAACAAGCGTAGCTTAATAGTTAATAAGTTATAGGTTCAAAACACGCCCCTCCGGGCCCATGCTGGTTTCATTTTGATGTAGGAAGGAAAAGGGGAACAAGACAAAAGCGGCGCTCGCCCCTGCAGCAGCCGACGGGGGCAGGGCCTAGGCGATGTCCCGGGACTAGTCGGACCCCTCCTCGCGCTTCACCGATGCGCGGCGACGAGACGACCCGCTACCACCTTCGAAGCGGGCGCGGTGGCATGGTGGCTGGTCAAGGCCGCCGCTGCTGGAACTGTCGCCGAGGAGCCACCATAGCCAGACGAGGCGCGGCCAGCAGGTTCGTCCTGCTCCTCGTCCCTACCATCGCCAAGGCTGAGCACCTCCTCGCCGTCGTTCACCTCGGGGCAGCATCCGGCGCGGCGACCGCCTTCCCCGAACACCCTCACGTAGAGGGTCACGTCGCCGTCGAACTTGAAGTGGAGGGTGCACCGCCTGCCCAGGCCGTGCGCGCGGGCGAACGTCTGCCAACCGCGGGCCAGAGCTATGTTGCCCACGACGGAGACCTCGACCGCGACCCAAGAAGCCCGGCTGCAGCAACTGTCTGCCTGTAGCCAGAGCCCGCCTGGACCGGAGGCCGGCAGCTCATCAGCAAAGAAGCGGGGGAGCTGGAGCCAGCTGCCGGCCGGATCCTCCAACCAGACAACGAACTCCGGCAGCACCTCTGACGCATGGAACTGCGGTCGGGGGGCCACGCAACCACGACACGTATCCTCTCGTCGACAGGACTGCCGCGAGCAGAGCGACTCCTGCCACGCACTGCGGCGCCACCCCGAGAGCCGGGGCCGCGGCAGGGGTCGCGACATGCTTGCGGGGACGGCCACGCCCTCGCTTGGGCGCCGGGGAGCCGGGTCCCTCCCAAGGGTCCTTGCCCTTCTCCGCGGCAGAGAACCTCTTCGCCGGCGCCATTGCTGCCAGCGGTGGAGCAAGTAGGAAGAAACAAGCGAACAAGGAAGAAATGGGCGACGGGGGCTCTGCACCCCTCCCCATTTATAGCGGAAGAAGGCCAACCGGCGCCTCCCACGATCACAGGTAATGATGATTTTTGTTGCATGCCGCAGGGACTTGTCAAGTCGAGCAGTTTTCGAGGCAGCGTGGGGAAGCGTAGACGCCCATGTCCAATCAACCGCCACGCGTCAATTGAGGCCGCAGGCTTTTAGGGCCCGCGGCGCTCCGCGCTTGACCTTTGGCTTCGCCGCGAAGCCAAGCCCGAGCGCGCCTTGGGCTCGGGGGCTACTGTCGGCGTTCTGGGAACGGGGGTCCCCAGACTTGCCTGCCTGCGGCCCACGACGTGGCTATGCTAGCAGGCCATATGGCCCATCTTCATCGACAAGGCGTTCAAGACCCTCGCGAGGGGCCAAGCCTCGCGGGGCGGACGACCCAGGACCTCCTCCGGAGCGGCTTCGCCAGGCAGGCTCACGAGGAGTGGAGATATCAAGGCGGGGGAAACCTCGTGAGGCTCTCGTGACGTGAGCCATGACGATCGACACCAGGCGGGCGCCAGCGCGCGCAGTGTCCTTGTTTCCACTTTGGTGCTATGGAGGCAGGCGCAGGCGCGGAGTACCGAGGCATCAAGCAAAGGTTTCCATATCGGTGCAACGAGACCGAAGACCAGCAGGACGACAAGACGGAGGTCACCATGGAGCCCAAGACGGCGTCACCACCAGAGCCTTTTGCAGGCGAAGACCACTTTTGTCAGGATAGCTTGTACTAGCTGTCCCCTTTCAAATTGCCCGCCGTTGTTGGCTCCCTTCCCGCTTAATATTTGGGGAGAGGACCAGGGCCTATATAAGTAGAACTAGCCACCACAGTAGAGGCAAGCCTGAGCTGATCAGATCTAGAACCAATCCCTAGCCACACACCAAACACAAGAACACCTCGACCTCCGGAGGCTGTTCTTCCCCTTGTACTGTTCATCACCAGCCCAAGAGGCCATCGACCACCGCCACACTGGAGTAGGGTATTACACCACAACGGTGGCCTGAACCAGTATAAATCTCGTGTCTTTTTGTGTTATGAGTTCGTCGAGTTCGTCCACGAGATCTTAGTGAGCTAGGGCGTGGATCGGTAGGAGGGAAAGAACTTCGCGCGCACCCCGGAGTTTAAACCTTACGGGTTTTGCTGGAACCCGTGATCCGACAGCCACTTTATGGTTAACGAAGGCATTGTCCCGGGGCACAAAATTTCTAAAAGAGGTATTGAAGTCGATAAAGCTAAAGTTGATGCTATTGAAAAGATGCCATGTCCTAAGGACATTAAAGGTATAAGAAGTTTCCTTGGTCATGCCGATTTTTATAGGAGGTTCATTAAGGGCTTCTCTAAAATTTCTAGGCCTCTGACTAATCTCTTACAAAAGATGTTCCTTTTGTCTTTGATGATGATTGTGTAGAAGCATTTGAAATACTTAAGAAAGCCTTTATTTCTGCACCTATTGTTCAGCCACCTGATTGGAATTTACCCTTTGAAATTATGTGTGATGCTAGTGATTATGCTGTAGGTGTTTTTCTAGGACAAAGAGTTGATAAGAAATTAAATGTTATTCAATATGCCAGTAAAACTCTAGACAGTGCCCAGAGAAATTATGCTACTACGAAAAAAGAATTTAGTAGTTGTATTTGCTTGTGATAAGTTCCGACCTTATATTGTTGATTCTAAAGTAACTGTTCACACTGATCATGCTGCTATTAAATATCTTATGGAAAAGAAAGATGCTAAACCTAGACTTATTAGATGGGTTCTCCTACTACAAGAGTTTGATTTGCATATTATTGATAGAAAGGGAGCTGAGAACCCCGTTGCAGACAAATTTATCTAGGTTAGAGAATGTTCTTGATGACCCACTACCTATCGATGATAGCTTCCCTGATGAACAATTAGCTATTATAAATGCTTCTCGTACTGCTCCATGGTATGCTGATTATGCTAATTACATTGTTGCTAAATTTATACCACCTAGTTTCACATACCAGCAAAAGAAAAAGTTTTTCTTTGATTTAAGACATTACTTCTGGGATGACCCACATCTTTATAAAGAAGGAGTAGATGGTGTTATTAGACGTTGTGTACCTGAGCATGAATAGGAAAAGATCCTACGCAAGTGTCACTCCGAGGCTTATGGAGGACAACACGCAGGAGATAGAACTGCACATAAGGTATTACAATCCGGTTTTTATTGGCCTACTCTCTTCAAAGATGCTCGTAAGTTTGTCTTGTCTTGTCTTGTGATGAATGTCAAATAATTGGTAATATTAGTAGACGTCAAGAAATGCCTACGAATTATTCACTTGTTATTGAACCATTTGATGTTTGGGGCTTTGATTATATGGGACTGTTTCCTTCCTCTAATGGGTATACACATATTTTAGTTGCTGTTGATTACGTTACTAAGTGGGTAGAAGCTATTACAACTAGTAGTGCTGATCATAGCACCTCTATTAAGATGCTTAAAGAAGTTATTTTTCCGAGGTTTGGATTCCCTAGATATTTAATGACTAATGGTGGTTCACATTTTATTCATGGTGCCTCTCGTAAAATGCTTGCTAAATATGATGTTAATCATAGAATTGCATCTCTGTACCATCCACAATCTAGTGGCCAAGTAGAACTTAGTAATAGAGAGCTCAAATTAATTTTGCAAAAGACTGTTAATAGATCTAGAAAGAATTGGTCCAAGAAACTTGATGATGCATTATGGGCCTATAGAACTGCATATAAAAATCCTATGGGTATGTCTCCGTATAAAATGGTTTATGGAAAAGCATGTCACTTACCTCTCAAACTAGAACATAAGGCATATTGGGCCATTAGAGAGCTCAATTATGATTTCAAACCTGCCGGTGAGAAGAGGCTATTTAACATTAGCTCACTTGATGAATGGAGAACCCAGACATATGAGAATGCCAAACTGTTTAAAGAAAAAGTTAAAAGATGGCATGACAAAAGGATACAAAAGCGTGAGTTTAATGTAGGTGATTATGTTTTGCTATACAACTCCCGTTAAAGATTTTTTGCAGGAAATCTCTTCTCTAAATGGGAAGGTCCTTACGTTATCGAGGAGGTCTATCGTTCTGGTGCCATAAAAATCAACAACTTCGAAGGCAGAAATCCGAAGGTGGTGAACGATCAAAGAATCAAACATTATATCTCAGGTAATCCCATAAATGTTGAAACCAATGTTATTGAAACTGTAACCCCGGAGGAATACATAAGGGACACTTTCCAGAATGTTTCAGACTCCGAAAAGGAATAGGTATGTGGTACGGTAAGTAAACCGACTCCAAAACAATTATAATGGTAAGTTTTCTCCGTTTTGGAATATTTAATAAAATAGGAAAATAAGAAGTAGTCCGGGAAGGACACGAGGCGTCCACGAGGGTGGAGGGCGCGCCCTACCCCCTGGGCGGGCCCCTGCCTCGTGGGCACCTCGTATGCTCTCCGGACTCCGTTTTCTTGTGCGATACTTCTTTTAGTCGGTAAAAATTCATTATATAACCTCCCGAAGGTTTTGACCACCGTACCACGCAAATATCCTCTAGTTTTGTTTCGAGCTGTTTTCTGCCAGAGTTGTCAAGGCCAAGCATCATTTCGTCCCCCTCCTCCAACAATGAGGGCAACGATGCTTGGCTAATGAAGATAGAGCTGAAGAGAGAAGAACTCTGGGAGATCAATAAGGATGATGGGATCAAGAAGTCCATGGAGGATCAAGCTCCGGCAGCAGAAGACGAAGACATACTTCAACCTTATTACAATCTTCTTACCCGAACGGAGATTGAAGCTTTCAAGATTACTGAGTTAGCTCACATACAAAATAAGTATCTCAAACGTGAAGATATTTTGTTGAAGGAGCATGTCACCGCACTCAAGGGCATTATCCACAAACTGGAGGATCTCCTACGCTCGATGTGCGACTATCCATCACCACCACCATCTTCTTCACCAGCAAAGGAGAACTGAGTACATGGGTACGGGCACTCCCCTTGGCAACTGCCAAGCTTGGGGGAGGTGCCCCAGTATCGTATGACCTTCACTCTTATCTTTACCATTTTTCTTAGTTTGATCCTTTTGGTAATATCTTGAGCTAGTAGAATAAAGTTTTAGTATGATTTAGTTTTGACTTTTGCTTTATGATCCTTCTATGCAATCGAGTCCGTGAGCTATATATAATAAAGATTAGTTTTGAGTCAAGGGCTTGGTTATCTTGCTATGATCTTGAGGGAATAAAAGAAAGAATAAAAAGAAATAATGAGATCATATTGATCTTATGGAGAGTAATGACTTCACATATAAAGAGTATGATGAAAAAAGTTGTTGAGAGTTGAGAAACATAGTTTTGGTCATCGTTGAAATTAATAGGAAGTAATAAAGAAAGAGAGGTTTTCACATATAAATATACTATCTTGGACATCTTTTATGATTGTGAGCACTCATTAAAATATGACATGCTAAAAAGTTGATGTTGGACAAGGAAGACAACGTAATGGGTTATGTTTTCTTATATCTGAGATAAAGTATATTGTCATGGATCATCCAACATGTTGAGCTTGCCTTTCCCCCTCATGCTAGCCAAATTCTTTGCACCAAGTAGAGATACTACTTGTGCTTCCGGATATCTTTAAACCTGGTTTTGCCATGAGAGTCCACCATATCTACCTATGGATTGAGTAAGATCCTTCAAGTAAGTTGTCATTGTTGCATGCAATAAAAATTGCTCTCTAAATATATATGATTTATTAGTGTGGAGAAAATAAGCTTTATACGATCTTGTGATGTGGAAGCAATAAAAGCGATGGACTGCATAATAAAGGTCCATATCACAAGTGGCAATATAAAGTGACGTTTTTTTGCATTAAGATTTCGTGCATCCAACCATAAAAGCACATGACAACCTCTGCTTCCCTCTGCGAAGGGCCTATCTTTTACTTTTGTCTTATACCTTATACAAGAGTCATGGTGATCTTCACCTTTCCTTTTTATATTTTATCCTGTGGCAAGCACATTGTGTTGGAAAGATCTTGATATACATATCCAATTGGATGTAAGTTAGCATGAACTATTATTGTTGACATTATCCTTGAGGTAAAAGGTTGGGAGGCAACACTATAAGCCCCTATCTTTCTCTGTGTGCGATTAAAACTTCATAACCATAAGTATTGCGTGAGTGTTAGCAATTGTGAAAGACTAAATGATAGTTGAGTATGTGGATTTGCTGAAAAGCTCTTATCTTGACTCTTTCCTATGTTATGATAAATTGCAATTGCCTCAATGACTGAGATCATAGTTTGTTAGTTTTCAATGAAGTTTCTGATTCATACTTGACATTGTGAATAGATTGTTACTTTAGCATAAGAAATCATATGACAATATATAAATATGTTGCTGTTACAAGAATGATCATGATGCCCTCATGTCCGTATTTTATTTTATCGACACCTCTATCTCTAAACATGTGGACATATTTTTCGTTATCGGCTTCCGCTTGAGGAAAAGCGAGGTCTAAGCTTGGGGGAGTTGATATGTCCATTTTGCATCGTGCTTTTATATGATATTTATTGCATTGTGGGTTGTTATTACACATTATGTCACAATACTTATGTGTATTCTCTCTTATTTTACAAGGTATACATGAAGAGGGAGAATGCCGGTAGTTGGAATTCTGGGCTGGAAAAGGAGAAAATATTAGAGACCTATTCTGCAGAACTCCAAAAGTCCTGAAACTTCACGGAGGCACGTTTTGGAATATATAAAAAATACTAGAGAAAGAATCAACCAGAGGGGGCCCACACCCTGGCCACGAGGGTGGGGGCGCGCCCTACCCCCCTGGGCGCGCCCCCCTGTCTCGTGGCCCCCCTGGCAGGCCTCCGGTGCCCATCTTCTGCTATATGAAGTCTTTCGTCCTGGAAAAAATCAGAAGGAAACTTTCGTGACGAAACACCGCCGCCACGAGACGGAACCTTGGCGTAACCAATCTAGGGCTCCGGCGGAGCTGTTCTGCCGGGGAAACATCCCTCCGGGAGGGGGAAATCATCACCACCGTCATCACCATCGATCCTCTCAGCGGGAGGGGGTCAATCTCCATTAACATCTTCACCAGCACCACCTCATCTAAAACCCTAGTTCATCTCTTGTATCCAATCTTTGTCCCAAAACCTCAGATTGGTACCTGTGGGTTGCTAGTAGTGTTGATTACTCCTTGTAGTTGATGCTAGTTGGTTTATTTGG
The DNA here is from genome assembly GCF_018294505.1 of Triticum aestivum. Classification (NCBI taxonomy): domain Eukaryota; kingdom Viridiplantae; phylum Streptophyta; class Magnoliopsida; order Poales; family Poaceae; genus Triticum; species Triticum aestivum. The sequence continues at coordinate 248,073,971 of NC_057811.1, read as the reverse complement.
TGGAAGATCATATGTTCAGATCCTTTATGCATATTAATACCCATCTGATTATGAACATGAATATGATTTGTGAGTAGTTACGTTTGTTCCTGATGACATGGGAGAAGTCTTGCTATAAGTAGTCATGTTAATTTGGTATTCGTTCGATATTTTGATGAGATGTATGTTGTCTTTCCTCTAGTGGTTTTATGTGAACGTAGACTACATGACACTTCACCATTGTTTGGGCCTAGAGGAAGGCATTGGGAAGTAATAAGTAGATGATGGGTTGCTACAGTGACAGAAGCTTAAACCCTAGTTTATGCGTTGCTTCGTAAGGGGCTGATTTGGATCCATATGTTTCATGCTATGGTTAGATTTACATTAATACTTCTTTTGTAATTGCGGATGCTTGCAATAGGGGTTAATCATAAGTGGGATGCTTGTCTAAGGAAGGGCAGTACCCAAGCACTAGTCCACCCACATATCAAATTATCAAAGTAACGAACGCGAATCATATGAACGTGATGAAAAACTAGCTTGACGATAATTCCCATGTGTCCTCGGGAGCGTTTTCCTTCATATCAGAGTTTGTCCAGGCTTGTCCTTTGCTACAAAAAGGATTGGGCCATCTTGCTGCACCTTATTTACTTTCATTACTTGTTGCCCGTTACAAATTACCTTATCACAAAACTATCTGTTACCGATAATTTTAGTGCTTGCAGAGAATATCTTACTGAAAACCGCTTGTCATTTCCTTCTGCTCGGGTTCGACACTCTTACTTATCGAAAGGACTATGATAGATCCCCTACACTTGTGGGTCATCAAGACTCTTTTCTGGCGCCGTTGCCAGGGAGGTGAGTGCTTGAAGGTATATCTTTAGATCTTGCAATCGAAACTTTTAGTTTCTTGTTTTATCACTAGTTTAGTCTATAAAAGAAAACTACAAAAAATGGAATTAAGGGTGCCTCATATGCTTCATCTTTTTAATGTCTTTCGTGAAAGTGATGGGAAGGAAATTGTGCTCAAGTACTAGAAGAAGAATTACATAGAATGCTTGGCATAAAATATGTGAATGATGAGCATGATTGCAATGTTGTTAGTATGAATTATTTGAATACCCATGATGCTAATGATATGAAAAGCCACAAGCTTGGGGATGCTATGTTTTATGAAGATGATATGTTTAGTCCCCCAAGTTTTGATGAGCAAATTTATTATGATGAAAGCATGCCTTCTATTTATGATGATTATTGTGATGACACGTATACTATAAAGAATAAACATAACATGTATGCTATAAAGAATAAAGATAACCATGAAACTTGTCATCATGATTTTAATTTTCAATTGGATTATGCTTCACATGATAGTTATTTTGTAGAGTTTGCTCCCACTACTATTGATGATAATACATTTGCTTATGTGGAGAGTAGTAAAATTTCTATGCAAGTAGATCATGAAAAGAATGCTTTATGTGCTGGTTATATGGTTGAATTCATTCATGATGCTACTGAAAATTATTATGAGAGAGGATCATATGCTTCTACATATTGCAATAATACCAAGTTTCCTCTCAATGTGTTGAAAATCTTGAAGATTTGCTTGTTTTACCTTCCTATGCTAGTTTTTTTGACTATAAACAGTAGGGCAAAACACCCCACTACAATTTTTATAAATAACCAGGCAAGGTCCAGCAGTACAAGGTAAGAAAAAAGGACTACAAGGGCTTGAGAGGATCCCCTTAAGAAGAGCAAAGAAAAGAAAAGAAAAGAAGAAGAATAAAAAGAAAAAAGAGAAGAAGCTAAAGAAGCTAGGAGTAACCAAAAGAAGACTAAGAGAAAGGCTAGAACTAAGACTAAAGCTAGAGACTAGGCAGGAAGTAGCTGCCAAAACAGAGAAAAGAAGCTATCCTTGAAGAGCCAGCCATGAGTTGAATTGGTTAGCATGCTTTGGTCTCATCCTGTGCTTTAGTAACTTCAGCTCCATCAAGAATATGTTTTTCCATCCTTGGAATGTGGGGTGGATATGTTCAAAGATCTTGTTGTTTCTGGAAATCCAGATAGACTTAAATGTGCTAGTCATATTCTTCATGATGCTCTCTTTATGTTTCAATTCTTATTTTTTATGTGAGCATCATTGAAACCATCATGCCTAGCTAGGGGCGTTAAACGATAGCGCTTGTTGGGAGGCAACCCAATTTTATTTTTGTTCCTATTTAGTAATAAATAATTCATCTAGCCTCTGGTAAGATGTAGTTTTATGTTTTAATTAGTGTTTGTGCCAAGTAGAACCAATAGGATCTTCTTGGGTGAAAGTTGTTTGATCTTGCCGAAAAAGACAGAAACTTTGTGCTCATGGAAATAATTGTTAAAGTTCACCAGAACATGATAAAATGCTAATTCTTTTTGAATAAGATCAATATAAAAATTATCCAGGTTGTCATAGTTTTTCAGAATTTTTGGAGTTCCAGAAGTATTCGAACAAATCAGATTGCTACAGACTGTTATGTTTTTGACAGATTCTGTTTTCTATGTGCTGTTTGCTTATTTTGATGAATCTATGAGTAGTATCGGAGGGTATGAACCATACAGAAGTTGGAATACAATAGATATTACACCAATATGAATTTAGAATGAGTTCACAACAGTACCTAAGTGGTGATTTATTTTCTTATACTAACGGAGCTTACGAGTTTTCTGTTGAGTTTTGTGTTGTGAAGTTTTCAAGTTTTGGGTAAAGATTCGATGAACAATGGAATAAGGAGTGGCAAGAGCCTAAGCTTGGGGATTCCCAAGGCACCCCAAGGTAATATTCAAGGAAAACCAAGAGCCTAAGCTTGGGGATGCCCCGGATGGCATCCCCTCTTT